>NC_058086.1:153293457-153448811 GCF_014858855.1 Bufo gargarizans | reverse complement strand
CACCTTCTCATTCAAAGAGTTTTCTTTATTTTCATGACTATGAAAATTGTAGATTCACACTGAAGGCATCAAAACTATGAATTAACACATGTGGAATTATATACATAACAAAAAGTGTGAAACAACTGAAATATGTCATATTCTAGGTTCTTCAAGTAGCCACCTTTGCTTTGATTACTGCTTTGCACACTCTTGGCATTCTCTTGATGAGCTTCAAGAGGTAGTCACCTGAAATGGTTTTCACTTCACAGGTGTGCCCTGTCAGGTTTAATAAGTGGGATTTCTTGCCTTATAAATGGGGTTGGGACCATCAGTTGCGTTGTGGAGAAGTCAGGTGGATACACAGCTGATAGTCCTACTGAATAGACTGTTAGAATTTGTATTATGGCAAGAAAAAAGCAGCTAAGTAAAGAAAAACGAGTGGCCATCATTACTTTAAGAAATGAAGGTCAGTCAGTCCGAAAAATTGGGAAAACTTTGAAAGTGTCCCCAAGTGCAGTCACAAAAACCATCAAGCGCTACAAAGAAACTGGCTCACATGCGGACCGCCCCAGGAAAGGAAGACCAAGAGTCACCTCTGCTGCGGAGGATAAGTTCATCCGAGTCACCAGCCTCAGAAATCGCAGGTTAACAGCAGCTCAGATTAGAGACCAGGTCAATGCCACACAGAGTTCTAGCAGCAGACACATCTCTAGAACAACTGTTAAGAGGAGACTGTGTGAATCAGGCCTTCATGGTAGAATATCTGCTAGGAAACCACTGCTAAGGACAGGCAACAAGCAGAAGAGACTTGTTTGGGCTAAAGAACACAAGGAATGGACATTAGACCAGTGGAAATCTGTGCTTTGGTCTGATGAGTCCAAATTTGAGATCTTTGGTTCCAACCACCGTGTCTTTGTGCGACGCAGAAAAGGTGAACGGATGGACTCTACATGCCTGGTTCCCACCGTGAAGCATGGAGGAGGAGGTGTGATGGTGTGGGGGTGCTTTGCTGGTGACACTGTTGGGGATTTATTCAAAATTGAAGGCATACTGAACCAGCATGGCTACCACAGCATCTTGCAGCGGCATGCTATTCCATCCGGTTTGCGTTTAGTTGGACCATCATTTATTTTTCAACAGGACAATGACCCCAAACACACCTCCAGGCTGTGTAAGGGCTATTTGACCATGAAGGAGAGTGATGGGGTGCTGCAGCCAGATGACCTGGCCTCCACAGTCACCGGACCTGAACCCAATCGAGATGGTTTGGGGTGAGCTGGACCGCAGAGTGAAGGCAAAAGGGCCAACAAGTGCTAAGCATCTCTGGGAACTCCTTCAAGACTGTTGGAAGACCATTTCAGGTGACTACCTCTTGAAGCTCATCAAGAGAATGCCAAGAGTGTGCAAAGCAGTAATCAAAGCAAAAGGTGGCTACTTTGAAGAACCTAGAATATGACATATTTTCAGTTGTTTCACACTTTTTTGTTATGTATATAATTCCACATGTGTTAATTCATAGTTTTGATGCCTTCAGTGTGAATCTACAATTTTCATAGTCATGAAAATAAAGAAAACTCTTTGAATGAGAAGGTGTGTCCAAACTTTTGGTCTGTACTGTATATATCCAGTTGTGTTCAAAATTATTCAACCCCCACTGAAATTGAGTGTTTTGGCCAGTTTGACATTGATTTTGATCATTTCAGTCATCTTGTTTACAATTAAATCAAAGAGGCACTTGTAAGTCAGACAAATATAACATAACATTTATAATGAAATAACCACAAATGTCTTTTCTGTGCTCACATCATTATCAGTTTTATTCAACCCCCAAGTGACATTCAATCTTAGTACTTAGTACAACATCCTTTTCCAGTTATAACAGCTTTTAAATGTGAAGCATAGCTTGACACAAGTGTCTTGCAGCGATCTATGGGTATCTTCGCCCCATTCTTCATGGGCAAAAGCCTCCAGTTCAGTCACATTCTTAGGTTTGCGCGCTGCAACTTTTTCTTTAAGTCCCACCAGAGGTTCTCAATCGGATTTAAGTCTCGTGACTGTGATGGCCACTTCAAAATGTTCCAGCCTTAAATCTGCAACCATGCTCTAGTGGACATGGAGGTATGCTTGGGATCATTGTCCTGTTGAAAGGTCCAACGTCTCCCAAGCCTCAGGTTTGTGACGGACTGCATTACATTTTCATCCAATATCTCCTGGTACTGAAGAGAATTCATGGTACCTTGCACACAGTCCAAAACAGTGCCCAAACAGTTCTAATTTTGTTTCATCAGTCCACAGAACACTATCCCAAAACTTTTGTGGTTTGTCCACATGACTTTTGGCATACTGCAGTCAACTCTTCTTATTCTTTGGAGACAGCAAGGGGGTGCACCTGGGAGTTCTGGCATGGAGGCCTTCATTACGCAGTGTAAGCCTTACTGTCTGAGCTGAAACTTCAGTACCCACATCTGACAAATCTTTTTTCAGTTCCTCCCTCAGCAGTCGCACAGGGACTTTTCTCCACTTTGCGCTTCAGGTAGCGCACAGCAGTCGAAGTCAGCATCTTCTTTCTGCCACGACCAGGTAGCGTTTCAACAGTGCCCTTTGCCTTGAATTTGCGAATGATGCTTCCTATGGTGTCTCTTGGTATGTTTAACATCTTTGCAATCTTCTTATAGCCATTGCCCTTCCTGTGAAGAGAAATCACCTCTTCTCTTGTCTTCCTGGACCATTCTCTTGACTTCACCATGTTTGTAAACACACCAGTAAATGTCTAGAAGGAGCTGAGTATCACAGTCCTTTTAAATCTGCCTAATTGGTGCTTATTGTGCTTGATTGCTGATCCTTGACATCCACAAGTGTTTTCAATACCTGATCGAAAACACTTGAATGAACCTCTGTTAAGAGTGGTAGTCTTTAAGGGGTTGAATAATTGTGTCAATGAGGAAATCACAAAAAAAAAACATTTAATATTGTATTACAAAAACTATTGATGTCATTTTAGTTGCATTTGGTTCTTTAAAAAGTCCTTGTAAGATTTCATTCTGAACACAATTACAAATGTACATTCTCTAATACCCTTTACAGCATTGGGGGTTGAATAATTTTGAACACAACTGTCCATATTTTAGTTTTAGGCTACTTTCACATTTGCGGCAGAGTGATCCGGCAATCTGCAGGCAAACGAACAGCATTTGTAGACGGATCCGGATGTATTGCATTGCAAGAACGGATCCGTCTCTCCAGATGTCATCCGGAGAAACGTATCCGTTATATATTTTTTTAACATTTTTACCAGTCTGCGCATGCGCAGGCCGGAAGGACGGATCCGGCATTGCAGTATTTTTAATGTCGGATCCAGTACTAATACATTTCAATGTAAATTAATGCCGCAACTGATCCGGAATTTTGGACGGAGATACTACCGCAGCATGCTACGGTATTTCTCCTGTCCAAAACACCGTTCAGTGACTGAACTGAAGACATCCTGATGCATCCTGAACGGAATGCTCTCCATTCAGAATGCATGGGGATAAAACTGATCAGTTCTTTTCCGGTATAGAGCCCCTATGATGGAACTCAGTGCCGGAAAAGAAAAACGCTAGTGTAAAAGTGCCCTTAGCTATAGTATAGTGGACTTTGTGTGTGTAAAATATACAAATGTACACACATTTTTTTTACTTTTTGCTTTCTTAAAAAAAATTTAAATTTTGAAATGTTTTGTCTTTCAATCTTTTATAACAGTTAGAAAAACAAATTGATAAGAAAGGAAAAATAGACATTTTTGGCATCATTTTCAGTTTTTCCTTAAAGGGGTTATTAAACCCCATCCGGAAGCTTATAGGCCGGGAACCAGTAGATTGTGGAATGGAGCTACAGTGCTAGAGTAGAGTGGCAGGAACAGGTGAGATTCTTTTTACTATGTACAAAACGCCCCAGAGGCTAGTTCAAAACTACTATAAAACTGGACAATCCGTTAAAGAGCTTTCAAAACCAAAAAGCAAAAATTTTACATTTTAGGTATTGTTGTTAATGCCGCTCAAGTAATTTTCCAGTATCTCTTGAGTGCTGTCCCATAAAATAAGGCAGTCATCTATAACTAAACAACAAATTCTCTAGGTTAAGATAGATAAGAGACTTGCATATGGTAAATCGTGCTTCTGGAAACAAAAGTCTCTTGTTTCACAGGCAGCAAAGTGTTAAGTGGAGAATTTATTGAATATAAGAGATTTACAAGGATAATAAAAGAGAGAAAAAATAGGAAGAAGGTTATGTGCGCAGAGGGCGTCCCCTCAGAGATAGAGCAGAGGTCTGGCTTGATGCCATATCAAAGGGCTTTCCAGCCATTTTCCAGGCCACCTGCCATGTGGACATTCCCCATCCAATATTGCACACCCCGTAGAATTTAAAGGGTTTGTCCAGGTTCAGAGCTGAACCCAGACTACCCACATTTTCACTCCTCCAGCTCCCCCCCCCCCCCCCCGGATATTAGCTTCGGAGCATTTCATGCTCTGATGCTCTTCCTTGCCCTGCGCAATACAGCAAGGGCTTTTTTGCTTATGTTTTTACACTGGTAGGTGGAGGCTTTTGATGACATCACCAGCACTGATGGTCAAGATTTACAGGCTAGGGCAGCGCTAAAGTCCACCCTTCGCCTACACTTCCCCATAGAAAGCCTAGTACGTCACCGGATCTCTTAAAAAACCTCTGTAATGTGAGATTCAGCGCAGTGGAAAGGAGAGGATCGGAACATGAAATGCTCATATCAGAGGGGCTGCCTGGGTGAAAATAGAGGTATGTCCAGGTTCAGCTCTGAACCTGGACAACGCCTTTAAATGAGTACAAAGTGGGAACTATTAATGATGGTGTCACTTCTGCTGTAGAAGGGAAAAGTGAGGACATTACTGAGAGGGGCATCAAAAGGGGACACCATTAATGGTGGTGTAACTGCTGCTGCAGGGGGCATAAGGGGATACATTATTACTGAGGGAGGGCATAAATGGGAACAATGTTAACGAGTGGGGGCATAAAAGTACTGAGTAAGACGGTAAAAGGGGACATACATACTGAGTAAAGAGGTCAAAAGAGGGCAATATACTGTGTGAAGGGTATTTCAATTGGCACTTTGACAGTGTGGCGCCTATAGATGGCACAAAAGGGGAACACCAAGAGTGGTACTATTAAAGTCTGGATTACTATGGAAGGAAAGTTTATTTAGAAGGTGGGGTGGCAAAGGCAAAGATGTCTGCCTGTCAAATTGCTGCAATGACAAGTCATGATCGGAAGAAGTCCTTAAAGGGAACCTGTCACCTGGATTTTGGGTATAGAGCTGAGGACATGGGTTGCTAGATGGCCACTAGCACATCCGCAGTAACCAGTCCCCATAGCTGTGTGTGCTTTTATTGTGTAGAAAAAACGATTTGATACATATGCAAATTAACCTGAGATGAGTCAGAGCTTGAAAATATGATTCTTCTCTGGTCACACAAGTAAGATATAACTCATGTTAATTTGCATATGTATCAAATCATTTTTTTTTACACAATAAAAGCACACAGAGCTATGGGTACTGGGTATTGCGGATGTGCTAGCGGCCATCTAGTAACCCATGTCCTCAGCTCTATACCCAAAATCTTGGTGACAGGTTCCCTTTAAAGGGGTTGTCTCACATGGAACATTGGTGGCATATTGCTAGGATATGCCACCAATGTCAGTTATGTGGTAGGTGGGACCCACACTCTAGAATGAAGCTCCCATGGAGCACGAGAGTGCACCAAGTCAGCTTGGCTAGCTTGGCTATTTCCACTAATTCCATAGAAGTGAATCGAGCAGTGGCTGAGCTTGCACGGTGTGCTCTCCATTCCATTTGATGTGCCATTCAGCTATTTTTTGGCACCCCCACAGAAATGAACGGAGGGTGGAAATGAATGCGCCATTCACTCTCCCTAACTTTGGCACTCCGTTCTAGAGATATGGGCAGGTCCCAGAGGTAGTACCCACACCTATCTGACATTGGTAGCATTTCCTATTGATAAGCCACAAATATTCCAGGTGAGACAACCCCTTTAAGTTTTAATGGTGTCTACTGAACTAGTATGCAGTACCCAGCATATGGAGCCCAGTTCATCACCTGTGCTAGTCCAAGTGCACTACAACAAAGTAGAAAACACAGATAAGAAATCACTGAGCTTATCACTAGATACTGCATGACACTATTGAGAAAATACTTAATTTGCAAATAGCAAATCAATATGATTCTTTTTGTTTTTACACAATGTCCTCCCATTCCTTTCTACACCAAAGAAAGGTAAATGAGCAGCTTTTTAAGGTTAAAAAATATCATGTTTATCATTCATTAAAGCTTAAAATAATTCCAATTCTTACCTTAATATTCTTAATGATCTGCAGATCTTCCGTGACATTAGGATTAATAGCAATAACTATATCTTCATATCCCCCATTATTTAGCTTTACCATGGAACACTCACTTTTAGCAAAGATGTGAAAAACTAAAATGAATGCCAAATAAATTCTTGGGGCCATTATCAACGATTACGCCAACTGTATGAACATGCTATATGAACATTTCCTCGTATGTAACATTTATATACTCTTATGTCTTATCAATAATTGTGTGTGGGTTTTCTTTATGAGGATTTTGAAAATGATTCTCTTTACGACCTTGTAATTTGTGATGAGTCATCAGCATTGGCTGAATGAAGAAATTGAAAGTTTCCTTATTTTTCCTTCCTGAGACAATAAAGGTACTAGCACGTACTAATTTTATGAGATTTGAAGTTGTTTCTGGTTCATAGGAAGAGTCAGGAACCACTCAAATATCTGTTAAATAGTTATTTTGGGATTAATTAGAGTATACATAGCTACAACATATGATCTGATGGTCTCTCTAGATACAAGCACAGTGGTCTTCCTTGGGTCATGGTAACTTTAAATAATATTCAACATTTAATGATCATTACTTGTAAAACACCTGTGTTAATGAAGTGCAGGAGAGCAGGCACTGATTGTCTAGTGGCGCATCTACAGTCCAGTCCAGTACTACATGTTCTGAACTGCTCTGCAACGGAGCCAGAATAACCAGCTCATTTTAACCCGGGGTGCATTAGAATTTTTATGGTATATGGTGTACTATACTGGACCTTGAAGAAGTTCTTGCCCTCATCATAAAAGCTATCAGCAGCAGCTCATTCTGGCTTTTATATATCTCATATATATAAAAATGAGTTTCTGTCTGTCTGTCTAGACGTCTGGACGTTCTTTATGCGCGACCAAATGACTGGACCGATCTTCACCAAATTTGGTACACAGGTACATCAGGTGTCCGGAAAGGTTTTAGACCGGGTCTCAGCTCCCTAGGACGTACCGTTCCTGAGATATTACCAATAAATGAGCACCTCCCCCCCCAAATAGAAGCTTGCAAGTCTTTCTCTTCAAATCCCAACTGCGATAAGTATTAAGGCTGGTTACAGCCTGTATTTGTGGGCAGGGCTGCTGACTATATCTCTCTCACGCGTCCTCACCCTGAGGACGGTTGCTTCATGCCTGCTTCCTTGGTCCGTCCCGTCACTTCCGGTTCGTGGCACGTCACCTCCGGGACTCCTCCGAGCGGCGGTCACCTCCTGGCTCGATATGCACTCCGGACCCGAGCGCTACACCTCCCTCTTGCGACGGCGGGACGGGTAGGGTCCGGCCTGCGGGTTACCCCCTCCTCAGGGTCTCATCCGTCCTCTGGCTTGGGCGCTGTCCCAGGCTGGCGTGCGTTCCGGCGGGGAGCGCGCGCCGGAGCTTCTCAGCCGGGCCTGGGCTTCCGGTCATGTGATCGGCGTGCATTCCAGCTTGGAGCGCGCGCCGGAATCTGGCCGGGCCCGGGCCCATGGTCACCTGCTTGGCGTGCGTTCCAGCGTGGAGCGCGCGCCGGATGTCTCACTCAGGCCAGACGACTCCAGGGCAGGTAAGCTCTGTCCCCACCGGGTCCCTCATTACGGAAGCATCCTGTCCGGGCCCCCATGTTCCGGGCTTCTTGTGGTCGGATCGGCGTGCGTTCCAGCGTGGAACGCACGCCGATACCTGCTCCTACATCTGGGTCTCCTGCCCACCCCGTCCCCCAGTCCACCCGTCCACATGGTCACCCCCCACAAGGAATTCTACCCTTGTTTCCGTGCTTGTGCATCACACCATAGGTCTTCCGCCCCGGTGCATTTGTTTATGGCGCAGTGGCGTGGTGCCACCCTCCTGTGCACACGTGTCTGGCGGCTGTGTCTGCCGCCCTCCTGGGCGCATGCGTCTGGCACCGCTGTAGTGCCGTCCTCGCATGCTCAGGTTTGGCACAAGCTGTCCCGCGCCGCCCTCCTGTGCACATGCGTGTGGCACCGCCGTGTTACACCTGGGTGCTGGTTATTGCTTGTTGTCTATACTTGGGTGCTGATAATTTTTTTTTTTTTTCAAACATGAACAGGACTGCAGTGCCATCTTATATCCAGACTTCCTATCACGCACACATCTTTTGTCTGTTTTCCATGCTTCTTATCTCGCTCTCACACATCATCCGTAGTCTTCTTGGATTGCCCAGGCTCGTTCTGTCTCCGTCATCCTGGATCGCCCAGGCTCATTCTGTTTCTGTCTTCCTGGATCTCCCAGGCCCGTTCTGCCTTTGTCATCCTGGATCGCCCAGGCTCGTTCTGCCTCTGTCATCCTGGATCACCCAGGCTCGTTCTGCCTCTGTCATCCTGGTCCGCCCAGGCCCATTCTGCCTCTGTCATCCCGGATCACCCAGGCCCACGCTGCCTCTGTCATCCTTCCTTGCTCCCCGCCCGGTCCTCCGGTCCCGCATCTTCCTTCTCTTCCCTGCTCTCCTAAAGCGGTGTTTAAGAATAATGTTAATAATAAATCTAATTGGTACAAGTTCTTCTTTAGTACACCGGACCTGGGGGTATCTACAACTGTAATTAGGTATAATTGCATGTATTGTTTTCTATTTTTCATTTATTTTGCAGTACATTCCAGCCGAGAAGCCATGGTTGGCAGGCACGGGGCTGGCCGGCCTGTTTCTCCATTCCGGTGAAAAAAAAAAAAAAAAAAGGGAAGAGAAAAGAAGCTTCAGGAACGCAGCGGAGAGACCAGACACCGGTGTGATCAGTAAGGTGCTGCCTTGCGGACGCTGCTGCGGGGTCTGGGACTGCTGTTCTGGTTCCCATCGTCTATGCTACCGCTGGCCCAGGTTAAGTAGGTTGGAACCTCCAGTGGACCCCTATACCCACAAGTGCCTATCAATTGCTTCACAATCGCTCTATGCCTCCTCGACTGGAACCAGAAACTGCACCTTCCACTGCTGCTACCAGATGTAACACAAGTTATCCCCTCTAGGGTAGCTAACTCCATGAATGTTGTTTTAGTCGTGGGGTTTTGTTGCCGTGCCATTTTCCGGTTTCCTAATGTACCATTTTGGGCAATCTTTTCTTAAAACAAACAGGGCTGCGGTGCTGTCTTATATTCAGTCCTCCCGATCAGCCAGGTAGCTGCTCATCAGCTTCCCGAATTCTTCAGGTATCATGCATACGCCTTTTGTCTGTCTTCCCTGCTTCTTGACACACTCCCACGTCATCTGAGGTCTCTGTCATCCTGGATCGCCCAGGCTCGCTCTGCCTCTGCCATCCAGGATCATCCAGGCTCGCCCTGCCTCGGTCGTCCTGGATCGCCCAGGCTCGCTCTGCCTCTGTCTTTCTGGATCGCCCAGGCTCTCTCTGTTTCGGTTATCCTGGCTGGCCCAGGCTCGCTCTGTCTCTATCATCCTGGTTCGCCCAGGCTCGCTCTACCCCTGTCATCCAGGATCGCCCTGGCTCGTTCTGTCGTCCTGGATCGCCCAGGCTCGCTCTGCTCCTGTCATCCTGGATCGCCCAGGCTCGCTCTGCTCCTGTCATCCTGGATCGCCCAGGCTCGCTCTGCTCCTGTCATCCTGGATCGCCCAGGCTCGCTCTGCTCCTGTCCTCCTGGATCGCCCAGGCTCGCTCTGCTCCTGTCGTCCTGGATCGCCCAGGCTCGCTCTGCTCCTGTCGTCCTGGATCGCCCTGGCTCGCTCTGCTCCTGTCGTCCTGGATCGCCCAGTCTCGCTCTGCTCCTGTCGTCCTGGATCGCCCAGGCTCGCTCTGCTCCTGTCGTCCTGGATCGCCCAGGCTCGCTCTGCTCCTGTCTCCCTGGATCGCCCAGGCTCGCTCTGCTCCTGTCTCCCTGGATCGCCCAGGCTCGCTCCGCTCCTGTCTCCCTGGATCACCCAGGCTTGCTCTGCTCCTGTCTCCCTGGATCGCCCAGGCTTGCTCTGCTCCTGTCATCCTGGATCGCTCAGGCCCGCCCTGTCTCTGGAATTCGGCGTCACCCAGGCTCACTCTGCCTCTGTCATCCTGGTTCGCCATGGCTCGCTCTGCCTCCGTCATCTAGGATCCCCTAGGCTCACCCTACCTCGGTCATACTGGATCGCCCAGGCTCGCTCTGCCTCTGCCTTCCTGGATCGCCCAGGCTCGCTCCGTTTCGGTTATTCCGGGTTGTCCAGGCTCGCTCTGTCTCTGTCATTCTGGAACACCCAGGCCCGCTCTACCTCAGTCATCCTGGGTCGCCCAGGCCCACGTTGCCTCTCTCATCCTGGATCGCCAAGGCCCACGTTGCCTCTCTCATCCTGGATCACCCAAGCTTGCTCTTCCGCCGTCACCTGGACCGTCACGTCACTAACTACCCAGTGCCTTCCCGAATCGCTCAGGTCATTTAACAGCCCAGCTCCGGCCTGAATCACTCAGGCCCTTGTTACCTCCCGTGTCATTCGGTTCAATTAACTATTTCCCTCCTACAGCGTGGGTAGTCTTCTTGCCCACTTATTCAGGCCTACCCCGCACTGGCTCCAGGCACAGTTCAGCCAGATAGATCTTGGAGGGTGATAGGCATCCCTCCCGACTCCACTCCAATGTACACCTCAGCCCCTACCACAAGTATTAAGGCTGGTTACAGCCTGTATTTGTGGGCGGGGCTGCTGACTATATCTCTCTCACGCGTCCTCACCCTGAGGACGGTTGCTTCATGCCCCACCCTCCCGACCCTTCTTTCTTTCATTCCACTCTCTTGGGTGGCCCACTTATTCAGGCCTACCCCGCACTGGCTCCAGGCACAGTTCAGCCAGATAGATCTTGGAGGGTGATAGGCATCCCTCCCGACTCCACACCAATGTACACCTCAGCCCCTACCACAAACACAGTTTTACTCCAGGCTTCCATAACAACCCAGCCATTTTTCTTTACTGCTTTAAGGAGCGGGCACACTGGAGGTCACGGTTATTAAATGGGTGGGCACTGTGGAGGTCACGGTTATTAAAGGGACAAGCTCTATGAAGGTCCATGTTAAAGGTGCTGTTACTTAGAAAGTCACTGTTAAAGGGGCTGTCACTTAGAAAGTCACTGTTAAAGGGGCTGTCACTTAGAAAGTCACTGTTAAAGGGGCTGTCACTTAGAAAGTCACTGTTAAAGGGGCTGTCACTTAGAAAGTCACTGTTAAAGGGGCTGTCACTTAGAAAGTCACTGTTAAAGGGGCTGTCACTTAGAAAGTCACTGTTAAAGGGGCTGTCACTTAGAAAGTCACTGTTAAAAGGGGCTGTCACTTAGAAAGTCACTGTTAAAAGGGGCGATCACTGTGAAAGTCACTGTTAAAAGGGGCTGTCACTGTGAAAGTCAATGTTAAAAGGGCAGTCACTGTTAAAGGGGCGGTCACTGGGAAAGACACTGGTAAAGGGGAGGTCACTGTGAAAGTCACTGTTAAAGGGGCTGTCACTGTGAAAGTCACTGTTAAAAGGGGCTTTCACTGTGAAAGTCACTGTTTAAAGGGGCGGTCACTGTGAAAGTCAATGTTAAAGGGGCGGTCACTGTTAAAGGGACAGTCACTGTTAAAGGGGCGGTCACTGGGAAAGACACTGGTAAAGGGGCGGTCACTGTGCAAGTCACTGTTAAAGGGGCGATCACTGTTAAAGGGGTGGCCACTTTGAAAGTCAATGTTAAAAGGGCAGTCACTGTTAAAGGAGCAGTCACTGGGAAAGGCACTGTTAAAGGGGCGGTCCCTGTGAAAGTCACTGTTAAAGGGGCGGTCAATGCTAAAGGGGCAGTGTGTGCACTGTGAAGGTCATTGCTAAAGGGGCAGGCACTGTGGAGGTCATTGTTAAAGGGGCAGGTACTGTAGAGGTCATTGTTATGTGGAAAACTATCGATATCTTTTTACGATGATGAAATATACCCGTGCGAAGCCGGGTCCTTCTGCTAGTATACATATAAATATTTTGGCTACTTTCACACTCGCGTTTGGTGCAGATCTGTCATGGATCTGCACAGACGGATCCATTCAGATAATACAACCGTTTGCATCCGTTCAGAACTGATCCGTTTGTGTAATCTTTAATAAGCCAAGATTAATCCATCTTGAACACCATTGCAAGTCAATGGAGGATGGATCCATGTTCTATTGTGCCAGATTGTGTCAGTGAAAACGGATCCGTCCCCATTGACTTACATTGTGTTCCAGGACGGATCCATTTGGCTAAGTTTCATCAGACGGACACCAAAACGCTGCAAGTGGAATGGAGACGGAACGGAGGCAAACTGAGGCATTCTGAACGGATCCTTTTCCATTCAGAATGCATTAGGGCAAAACTGATCCGTTTTGGACCGCTTGTGAGAGCCCATGACGGATCTCACAAACGGAAAGCCAAAATGCCAGTGTGAAAGAAGCCGTATATATATTTCCATTATTTTATTTTTATTTAATCTTCATTTTCTTTCTTTTTTTGGGTTGACATTTTGGAAACTTCTGAAGCAATTAGTAGTTTCCCATAGAGTTAGGATTTCAAGCGAGGGAACATTGTACTATAGTAAAGGAGGTTCTCCAGATTTTTAGCACTTTTTGGCTCCCCACAGTACACCAGCGGAGGGAAGAATATATACATGTGCAATTGCCCAGTATGGGAGTATCTGCAATTGTTTGGTAATATACTGTGATTCTATGCTATGTAATGTGTACTTAGAATATCTGTGCATGGTGTAGATACAGCCAGGGTTAATAATCCTGGCTCAAGCCTCTTAGGGTTTGGGATGGCTCCAACCCCTAGCTCTAGAGAGTTCTTGAGAAAGCTAGAAGGAGGTAGGGAGCAGACAGTATGTGCTCCTCTCCTCTCCATCGTGGGTGACGCTAGAGAGGCTCGTCCACATCCTCACTAATGTGGACTATTTGAATTCAACCAGTACCAACAGACTTTGAAGGTAGAAGTATAAAGATATATGGCAGGAATATATACTGTATTATAATATACAAGAAGATAACCATATATATCCTATAACCATATATATATATCCAATAGCTATATTGTGTATGTGAATACACACTGCGTTATAATTAGTGTTGAGCGCGAATATTCGAATTGCGAATTTTTTTCTCGAATATTGAGATTTCGCGAATATTTAGAATATCGTTCTATATATTCGCGAATTCGAATATTCTTTTTTTTTTTTTTTTTTTATTATTATATTTTTTTCTTTCCCACTTCTCAAAAGTTGTTCTTACCTGTCCTTTGGATTCCTGGCTTCCTGGCTGCTCCAGTCAGTGGCGTTTTCAACTTACTGCTATATTCCATATTAGCTAAATTACAATCTAATCTATATGTGTATTTTACGAAATTTCGCAATAGTCGAAATTGCAATGCGAGTAATATAACACGAAATAATCGCATGAAGATTTCAATTTAGCACTGCTATATTCCATATTCTAGCCTAATATGGAATATAGCTGTGCTAAGTTAGCACTGCTATATTCCATATTAGGCTAGAATATGGAATATAGCTGTGCAAAGTTGAAATCTTCATGCGATTATTTTGTGTTATATTACTCGCATCGCAATTTCGACTTTTGCAAATGTTCTTAATATTGCTCTAACTTCGTCTCTTAGAATATTACGAATATTCTAAAAGACGAAGTTAGAGCAATATTACGAAATTTCGTAAAATACACATAGATTGTATTTAAGCTAATATACTGCTATAGTAATATTTTTTAATAGTGTACATATTTTACAAAACTTAAGTTCAGAAGAGGCAAAAAAAAATTTGAGGAAAAAAAAGGGATTATAGCACTATATTAGCTAAATTACAATCTATATGTGTATTTTACGAAATTTCGTAATATTCTAAGAGACGAAGTTAGAGCAATATCACGAAATTTCGTAAAATACACATATTAGCCTAGCCATAGTCAATTAGCATAGGAACGTTGCCTTATACTATCAAGATAAATCATCGCAATACGCGAAAAAAAAATCGCATATTATTCGCGATAATTGGAATAATTACGAATATTCGATTTCGACGAATATAACACGAATATTCATTCGAATATTCGCGAAATATCGCGAAATCGAATATGGCACCTCCCGCTCATCACTAGTTATAATATACAACAATACAGCTATATATAATTAACCACTATATTATATACGTATGAATCATATACAATAGCAGTGGTCACCTACATAGCCATATTGGAAGTTGGTGTAGAAATGAGTATGTTGTCTTTACCAGCCTTATAAGTGATGTATTTTATTTTAATTGATTGTACCTATTATATACATTTGAAGAGATTACAAACTTATTTTTTGGAAAGAAATTTATGTTAGGTCAATATTTTTTTTTATTGTAAGGGAATGTCTATTAAATAGTATTCAGGGATATTCAAATCTCTGAGTAATTCCAGGTGAAGTGTGCCTATCTATAACTATATTTAATTATCCAATTAACTTTATTGTGACGAGGTGAAGTCACATAGATAGAGCACCTTATCCAGTGTAACCAGAGGGTGAGCCGCTCTCTCATATATATTGTCGTCCGCATCCCCGTCCGTCATTGGCTGCTCCCCCCACCACCACTGGATATTTTCATCCGCGCATGGGGAGAAGCTGCATCGGCAATGTGCGGTCCAGGAGCAGCGCAGAGAGCGGGAGCCAGGTAATTATATTTAGTGTGAGGTGCCCAGGCAAATGGGGGACATTTTTTAGTCTCGGATAACCCCTTTAAGATTTCCTGTTCATTGCTTAAGGTAAAACAAAGTGTGATTTAATATTTAATTCCTTCAAAAACGATTTTTTTTTATTTTCTAATATACTCTGGACACAACCAGAAATATGACTTCGTGCACTTTTGGTTTTAGTCTATGCCAAAGTTTGTTTCACTCCTGTAAGAACAAAGAGTAAGTCCAGAAGAAGTTGGCTACGTTGCTAAACCAGAGCCATAGATAGGCTTTTGCAGCTTATAATCAATTTTGTCAAATTATATATCCCCAACAAAGGCTCGCCAATAGAGTTGAGCGAACACCTGGATGTTCGGGTTCGAGAAGTTCGGCCGAACTTCCCGGAAATGTTCGGGTTCGGGATCCGAACCCGACCCGAACTTCGTCCCGAACCCGAACCCCATTGAAGTCAATGGGGACCCGAACTTTTCGGCACTAAAAAGGCTGTAAAACAGCCCAGGAAAGAGCTAGAAGGCTGCAAAAGGCAGCAACATGTAGGTAAATCCCCTGCAAACAAATGTGGATAGGGAAATTAATAAAAATAAAATAAATAAAAATTAACCAATATCAATTGGAGAGAGGTCCCATAGCAGAGAATCTGGCTTCATGTCAGCAGAGAATCAGTCTGCATGTCATAGCAGAGAATCAGGCTTCACATCAGCCACCACTGTAACAGTCCATTGTCATATATTTAAGCCCAGGCACCCAGGCAGAGGAGAGAGGTCCCGTAACAAAGAATCTGGCTTCATGTCAGCAGAGAATCAGTCTGCATGTCATAGCAGAGAATCAGGCTTCACGTCAGCCACCACTGTAACAGTCCATTGTCATATATTTAGGCCCAGGCACCCAGGCAGAGGAGAGAGGTTCCTTAACAGAGAATCTGGCTTCATGTCAGCAGAGAATCAGTCTGCATGTCATAGCAGAGAATCAGGCTTCACGTCAGCCACCACTGTAACAGTCCATTGTCATATATTTAGGCCCAGGCACCCAGGCAGAGGAGAGAGGTCCCGTAACAAAGAATCTGGCTTCATGTCAGCAGAGAATCAGTCTGCATGTCATAGCAGAGAATCAGGCTTCACGTCAGCCACCACTGTAACAGTCCATTGTCATATATTTAGGCCCAGGCACCCAGGTAGAGGAGAGAGGTCCCGTAACAGAAAATCTGGCTTCATGTCAGCAGAGAATCAGTCTGCATGTCATAGCAGAGAATCAGGCTTCACGTCAGCCACCACTGTAACAGTCCATTGTCATATATTTAGGCCCAGGCACCCAGGCAGAGGAGAGAGGTCCCTTAACAGAGAATCTGGTTTCATGTCAGCAGAGAATCAGTCTGCATGTCATAGCAGAGAATCAGGCTTCACCTCAGCCACCACTGTAACAGTCCATTGTCATATATTTAGGCCCAGGCACCCAGGCAGAGGAGAGAGGTCCCTTAACAGAGAATCTGGCTTCATGTCAGCAGAGAATCAGTCTGCATGTCATAGCAGAGAATCAGGCTTCACGTCAGCCACCACTGTAACAGTCCATTGTCATATATTTAGGCCCAGGCACCCAGGCAGAGGAGAGAGGTCCCTTAACAGAGAATCTGGCTTCATTTCAGCAGAGAATCAGTCTGCATGTCATAGCAGAGAATCAGGCTTCACCTCAGCCACCACTGTAACAGTCCATTGTCATATATTTAGGCCCAGGCACCCAGGCAGAGGAGAGAGGTCCCTTAACAGAGAATCTGGCTTCATGTCAGCAGAGAATCAGTCTGCATGTCATAGCAGAGAATCAGGCTTCACGTCAGCCACCACTGTAACAGTCCATTGTCATATATTTAGGCCCAGGCACCCAGGCAGAGGAGAGAGGTCCCTTAACAGAGAATCTGGCTTCATGTCAGCAGAGAATCAGTCTGCATGTCATAGCAGAGAATCAGGCTTCACGTCAGCCACCACTGTAACAGTCCATTGTCATATATTTAGGCCCAGGCACCCAGGCAGAGGAGAGAGGTCCCTTAACAGAGAATCTGGCTTCATGTCAGCGGAGAATCAGTCTGCATGTCATAGCAGAGAATCAGGCTTCACGTCAGCCACCACTGTAACAGTCCATTGTCATATATTTAGGCCCAGGCACCCAGGCAGAGGAGAGAGGTCCCGTAACAGAGAATCTGGCTTCATGTCAGCAGAGAATCAGTCTGCATGTCATAGCAGAGAATCAGGCTTCACGTCAGCCACCACTGTAACAGTCCATTGGCATATATTTAGGCCCCGGCACCCAGACAGAGGAGAGGTTCATTCAACTTTGGGTTGCCTCTCAATATAATGGTAAAATGAAAATAAAAATAGGATTGAATGAGGAAGTGCCCTGGAGTACAATAATATATGGTTAAGGGGAGGTAGTTAATGTCTAATCTGCACAAGGGATGGACAGGTCCTGTGGGATCCATGCCTGATTCATTTTTATGAACGTCAGCTTGTCCACATTGGCTGTAGACAGGCGGCTGCGTTTTTCTGTAATGACGCCCCCTGCCGTGCTGAATACACGTTCAGACAAAACGCTGGCCGCCGGGCAGGCCAGCACCTCCAAGGCATAAAAGGCTAGCTCTGGCCACGTGGACAATTTAGAGACCCAGAAGTTGAATGGGGCCGAACCATCAGTCAGTACGTGGAGGGGTGTGCACACGTACTGTTCCACCATGTTAGTGAAATGTTGCCTCCTGCTAACACGTTGCATATCAGGTGGTGGTGCAGTTAGCTGTGGCGTGTTGACAAAACTTTTCCACATCTCTGCCATGCTAACCCTGCCCTCAGAGGAGCTGGCCGTGACACAGCTGCCTTGGCGACCTCTTGCTCCTCCTCTGCCTTGGCCTTGGGCTTCCACTTGTTCCCCTGTCACATTTGGGAATGCTCTCAGTAGCGCGTCTACCAACGTGCGCTTGTACTCGTCCATCTTCCTATCACGCTCCAGTGCAGGAAGTAAGGTGGGCACATTGTCTTTGTACCGTGGATCCAGCAGGGTGGCAACTCAGTAGTCCGCACACGTTAAAATGTGGGCCACTCTGCTGTCGTTGCGCAGGCACTGCAGCATGTAGTCGCTCATGTGTGCCAGGCTGCCCAGGGGTAAGGACAAGCTTTCCTCTGTGGGAGGCGTATCGTCATCGTCCTGCGTTTCCCCCCAGCCACGCACCAGTGATGGGCCCGAGCTGCATTGGGTGCTGTGGCGGAACCCGCCTCGCCACTGGGCATTGGAGAGGACTGGCTACCCGCCTCCTACCTGCTGACTATGGCCCCTGGTGATTTGGTACGTTTGAATGCAATATTTGGGCATGTGGTATTTTATATTGCTGCTACTGGCCCTTTAATGGCCATGTTATGACTTTTAGGAACAATGCCCCTTTAAGACTGTGTAGCAGATTGCATTCAGGCTGTCTTAAATACTATGTATGTTATTATGTGTTCGGTTGAATTGTATATGTGTATGCCAGGGTTCAAGTTAGTCCATTACGTTTGATAATTGTATTTTGTGGATTGCGTCTGAGACAATGCTTATTGTGTTGGTTAATTACATCTCAGACAAGGCTCATTGTGTTTTGTTTATTGCGTTACAGACAGAGGGAAGGGGATTTTGTGTACAATTGCTGGGAAGGTTTAAATACTGTAGATACATATGATTGGCTGTGGGTGGTACCTTGTTGGAAGATGTGTATAAATCAATGCTTGTGTTAAAATAAAGGGAGTTCCTGTTTTAAACCTCAAGGTGAAGTGTCGTCTCATTCTTGGGGGAGGATTTATTGCATGCTGTCCCAGTTTGACTGCTAGGAGTGAAAACCTATTTGTATGGTTCCTATTCAACTGCCTACAGCATTCATTGCTGGGAGAGGATTTATATGCTGGTTCGGTGATTGTGGTGTCTGCCAAAGTGCTTGGAAGCCTCAGGAAAACGCTAGGCGCATCCGTAAACGGAGGTACTCAGTCGGGGTGCCAGGTGATCCGTTACATTGGTGGCAAGCAGTGGGATGGCGTCCTAGTGCGAGGAGAAGCAGCTCAGAGACACCGGTAATGTGTGGAGTTACAAATTGAGGGCAAACGCTAGCACTCGTGCAGCGCCCCTGGGAGCAGAGGTATCCAGCGACTTGGAGCAGACAAGTATGGAAGGCTCTGAAGATGACTGGCTGGCCGAGGTGAGGCAGCGAGTGGACCAGTATGGAGATAATGTGTCCATGGATATATGCCAGGCCATCTGGAACCAGGTCACAGCCAAGCGACACGCAAGGATGGAACGAGAATTCCGACTGGCGAAAGAGAGAGAAATTGCCCAGCAGAAGGAGTGTTTCAGCAGCCGAGCAGAGGCTGCATCGGAGGAGGTAAGCCGTTTCCCCTTGAGGCGGCCAGAGGAACCCGAAGTAGGGGTCCTCATAGACTGGTCCTGTGAGGAACCACAACAGGCAGGTGGAGACGGGACCGAGGTCTCTCCACCGGGATGCTGGGCAGCTGGCCCAGACCCTCAGCAGCAGCCGGAGTTGCCAGGTGTGGACGCAGGTGGTCCTTACTCGCAAATGTTGAGGGACCTCACAGACTGGTCCTGGGAGGACCCACAGATGGCAGGTGGAGATGGGACCGAGATCTCTCTACCGGCCCTACAGGGATACTGGGCAGCCGGCCCAGATCTCCAACTCCAGCAGCAGTACCAGGAGGAGGAGGTAAGCAACCCCTCCCCTCCACAGCCAACTCCAAACCAGGTACTGGGGTCAGTAGAGGAGTCGTTAGCCCCCTCTGGCCCCCTCCCAGCAGAAGAGCTGGCATCTGGGCAGAGCGCCGCTGGCCTCTGCCCTACTTGTCCCCTTACTACCCAGCAGGACTGTACTCCAGTCCCTCCAGCAGAAGAGCTGGCATCTGGGCAGAGCGCCGCTGGCCTCTGCCCTACTTGTCCCCTTACTACCCAGCAGGACTGTACTCCAGTCCCTCCAGCAGAAGAGCTGGCATCAGGGCAGAGAGCCGCTAGCCTCTGCTCCACCGACCCCCTTGTTACAGGGCTGGCTTGTACCCCCCTCGCCCCAGCAGAATTGCTGGCATCAGTGCAGAACACCGCTGGCTGCTGTTCCTCAAGTAGCCCCAGCGGTTTGCCTAGCACACCAAGGGGAGACAGTAAGCCCCACAACAGTGCAGATGGGACCGTAGTCTCTGTACCTGCACCACTGGAGATATGGACAGTCTGTCCTGGTCCACAACAACAGGACAATGTATTGGAAGGAGAGGCAGTCTGTTTTCCCCTACAACAAGGGAGGGTGTTGCAGAGAGAGGAGCCTGTTACCCCTTCCCCCCAGCAACAGCTTTGTTCAACCAGGGGAGAGGGCACCCTGGTTACCTTCCCCCCAAGTCATGGATCTACAACTGGGCACAAGTGGCAGGGGGCCATAGGGACAACTACACCCTTGGAGAAAGGCCGGCTGACTATCAGAGCCCCAGACCGCCTGGAGGTCTGGAGTCTGGATAGTCTCAATGGGAAAGGGGAGAAATGTGGCGGAACCCGCCTCGCCACTGGGCATTGGAGAGGACTGGCTACCCGCCTCCTACCTGCTGACTATGGCCCCTGGTGATTTGGTACGTTTGAATGCAATATTTGGGCATGTGGTATTTTATATTGCTGCTACTGGCCCTTTAATGGCCATGTTATGACTTTTAGGAACAATGCCCCTTTAAGACTGTGTAGCAGATTGCATTCAGGCTGTCTTAAATACTATGTATGTTATTATGTGTTCGGTTGAATTGTATATGTGTATGCCAGGGTTCAAGTTAGTCCATTACGTTTGATAATTGTATTTTGTGGATTGCGTCTGAGACAATGCTTATTGTGTTGGTTAATTACATCTCAGACAAGGCTCATTGTGTTTTGTTTATTGCGTTACAGACAGAGGGAAGGGGATTTTGTGTACAATTGCTGGGAAGGTTTAAATACTGTAGATACATATGATTGGCTGTGGGTGGTACCTTGTTGGAAGATGTGTATAAATCAATGCTTGTGTTAAAATAAAGGGAGTTCCTGTTTTAAACCTCAAGGTGAAGTGTCGTCTCATTCTTGGGGGAGGTTTTATTGCATGCTGTCCCAGTTTGACTGCTAGGAGTGAAAACCTATTTGTATGGTTCCTATTCAACTGCCTACAGCATTCATTGCTGGGAGAGGATTTATATGCTGGTTCGGTGATTGTGGTGTCTGCCAAAGTGCTTGGAAGCCTCAGGAAAACGCTAGGCGCATCCGTAAACGGAGGTACTCAGTCGGGGTGCCAGGTGATCCGTTACAGGTGCCACCCCGCTGTGACCATGCTTCATCCTCATCCTCCTCCACCTCCTCCTCATCCTCATCCTCCTCGTCCTCCAGTAATGGGCCCTGGCTGGCCACATTTGTACCTGGCCTCTGCTGTTGCAAAAAACCTCCCTCTGAGTCACTTCTAAGAGACTGGCCTGAAAGTGCTAAAAATGACCCCTCTTCCTCCTGCTCCTCCTCCTGGGCCACCTCCTCTTCCATCATCGCCCTAAGTGTTTTCTCAAGGAGACATAGAAGTGGTATTGTAACGCTGATAACGGCGTCATTGCCACTGGCCATGTTGGTGGAGTACTCGAAACAGCGCAACAGGGCACACAGGTCTCGCATGGAGGCCCAGTCATTGGTGGTGAAGTGGTGCTGTTCCGTAGTGCGACTGACCCGTGCGTGCTGCAGCTGAAACTCCACTATGGCCTGCTGCTGCTCGCACAGTCTGTCCAGCATGTGCAAGGTGGAGTTCCACCTGGTGGGCACGTTGCATATGAGGCGGTGAGCGGGAAGGCCGAAGTTACGCTGTAGCGCAGACAGGCGAGCAGCGGCAGGATGTGAACGCCGGAAGCGCGAACAGACGGCCCGCACTTTATGCAGCAGCTCTGACATGTCGGGGTAGTTGTGAATGAACTTCTGCACCACCAAATTCAGCACATGCGCCAAGCAAGGGATGTGCGTCAAACCAGGCTAGTCCCAGAGCTACAACGAGATTTCGCCCATTATCGCACACCACCAGGCCGGGCTTGAGGCTCACCGGCAGCAACCACTCGTCGGTCTGTTGTTCTATACCCCGCCACAACTCCTGTGCGGTGTGGGGCCTGTCCCCCAAACATATGAGTTTCAGAATGGCCTGCTGACGTTTACCCCGGGCTGTGCTGAAGTTGGTGGTGAAGGTGTGTGGCTGACTGGATGAGCAGGTGGAAGAAGAGGAGGAGGAAGCTGAGTAGGAGGAGGTGGCAACAGGAGGCAAAGAATGTTGCCCTGCGATCCTTGGCGGCGGAAGGACGTGCGCCAAACAGCTCTCCGCCTGGGGCCCAGCTGCCACTACATTTACCCAGTGTGCAGTTAGGGAGATATAGCGTCCCTGGCCGTGCTTACTGGTCCACGTATCTGTGGTTAGGTGGACCTTGCCACAGATGGCGTTGCGCAGTGCACACTTGATTTTATCGGATACTTGGTTGTGCAGGGAAGGCACGGCTCTCTTGGAGAAGTAGTGCCGGCTAGGGAACAACATACTGTGGGACAGCAAGCGACATGAGCTGTTTGAAGCTGTCTGTGTCCACCAGCCTAAATGACAGCATTTCATAGGCCAGTAGTTTAGAAATGCTGGCATTCAGGGCCAGGGATCGAGGGTGGCTAGGTGGGAATTTACGCTTTCTCTCAAATGTTTGTGAGATGGAGAGCTGAACGCTGCCGTGTGACATGGTTGAGATGCTTGGTGACGGAGGTGGTGGTGGTGTTGGTGGTACATCCTCTGTTTGCTGGGCGGCAGGTGCCAACGTTCCTCCAGAGGCGAGGCAGGAAGAGGCCGAGGCGGCAGCAGCAGAAGAGGTCCGAGGCGGCAGCAGCAGAAGAGGTAGCAGGGGGAGCCTGAGTGACTTCCTTGTTTTTAAGGTGTTTACTCCACTGCAGTTCATGCTTTGCATGCAGGTGCCTGGTCATGCAGGTTGTGCTAAGGTTCAGAACGTTAATGCCTCGCTTCAGGCTCTGATGGCACAGCGTGCAAACCACTCGGGTCTTGTCGTCAGCACATTGTTTGAAGAAGTGCCATGCCAGGGAACTCCTTGAAGCTGCCTTTGGGGTGCTCGGTCCCAGATGGCAGGCGGTCAGTAGCAGGCGGAGTCTCTTGGCGGCGGGTGTTCTGCTTTTGCCCACCTGCTCCCTCTTTTGCTACGCTGTTGGCTCGGTCTCACCACTGCCTCTTCCTCCGAACTGTGAAAGTCAGTGGCACGACCTTCATTCCATGTGGGGTCTAGGACCTCATCGTCCCCTGCATCAGTCTTCCACCCAGTCTTGATCCCTGACCTCCTGTTCAGTCTGCACACTGCAGAAAGACGCAGCAGTTGGCACCTGTGTTTCGTCATCATCAGAGACATGCTGAGGTGGTATTCCCATGTCCTCATCATCAGGAAACATAAGTGGTTGTGCGTCAGTGCATTCTATGTCTTCCACCGCTGGGGAAGGGCTAGGCTGGATGCCCTTGGGAAACCCTGCCAGCGGAGTCTTCAAACAGCATAAGAGACTGCTGCATAACTTGAGGCTCAGACAGTTTCCCTGGTATGCATGGGGGTGATGTGACAGACTGATGGGCTTGGTTTTCAGGCGCCATCTGTGCGCTTTCTGCAGAAGACTGGGTGGGAGATAATGTGAACGTGCTGGATCCACTGTCGGCCACCCAATTGACTAATGCCTGTACCTGCTCAGGCCTTACTATCCTTAGAACGGCATTGGGCCCCACCAAATATCGCTGTAAATTATGGCGGCTACTGGGACCTGAGGTAGTTGGTACACTAGGATGTGTGGCTGTGGCAGAACGGCCACGTCCTCTCCCAGCACCAGAGGGTCCACTAACACCACCACGACCATGTCCGCGTCCGCTTCCTTTACTAGATGTTTTCCTCATTGTTATCGTTCACCACAAAAATATTATTTGGCCCAATGTATTGAATTCAAATTCAGGCCTTTTTTTAAAGACACCTAACACTATCTGGCTATCTATTTAGGTACCGTATTACACTAATACAGGCACAGCAGTAACCACAGATTTAGCTGACTATAAATTTGAGGCCTATTATTTAGCCGCTGGGTGACAGGTATACGTTTACAGACAGAATTAGACTGGGATATGCACAGTAGCGTGTGTGTGAAGTTATTGAGAATGACCCTATCTGCACCTTGAATCTTATATACCCTTTTAGGGATAGATTTAAAGTAGCTCTGATACAGCAGAAACCACTAAATTAGGAAATTGCTAAATTGGGAATTGTATTTCAACCCAGAACAAAAACTGTGCTTTGACGGACACTAAATAACTTGACCAGCCACAGCAATAACCACAGATTTAGCTGACTATAAATTTGAGGCCTATTATTTAGGCGCTGGGTGACAGGTATACGTTTATTGACAGAATTAGACTGGGATATGGCCCAAAAATAACCACACTATTGATGGTTAAATGCACTTGGTGTGACAGCTTGACCAACCACACTATTGAGGGTTAAATGCACTTGGTGACAGCTTGCCCCTGATGTAGTATATGGCCAAAAAAAAAACTGACTATTGATGGTTAAATGCACTTGGTGTGACAGCTTGCCCCTGATGTAGTATATGGCCAAAAAATAACCACACTATTGCTGGTTAAATGCACTTGGTGTGACAGCTTGACCCTGATGTAGGATTTAGCCAAAAAACAACCACACCATTGAGGGTTAAATGCACTTGGTGACAGCTTGCCCCTGATGTAGTATATGGCCAAAAAATAACCAGACTATTGATGGTTAAATGCACTTGGTGTGACAGCTTGACCCTGATGTAGGATTTAGCCAAAAAACAACCACACCATTGAGGGTTAAATGCACTTGGTGACAGCTTGCCCCTGATGTAGTATATGGCCAAAAAATAACCAGACTATTGATGGTTAAATGCACTTGGTGTGACAGCTTGACCCTGATGTAGGATTTAGCCAAAAAACAACCACACCATTGAGGGTTAAATGCACTTGGTGACAGCTTGCCCCTGATGTAGTATATGGCCAAAAAATAACCAGACTATTGATGGTTAAATGCACTTGGTGTGACAGCTTGACCCTGATGTAGGATTTAGCCAAAAAACAACCACACCATTGAGGGTTAAATGCACTTGGTGGCAGCTTGTGCTGGCGCACCACAAGACACAAAATGGCCGCCGATCACTGCAGAAAAAAGTGACTGAAAAGCGCTCTGGGCAGCCTAAAAACAGTGAGCAGTTCAATAGCAGCAGCTCAATCATCCACAGCTGCAGATCGATCTCTGAATGAAGTCTTTTGGAGGAGTTAATCACTGCCTAATCTCGCCCTAACGTCGCAGCTGCAACCTCTCCCTATACTGATCAGAGCAGAGTGACGGGCGGCGCTATGTGACTCCAGCTTAAATAGAGGCTGGGTCACATGCTGCACTGGCCAATCACAGCCATGCCAATAGTAGGCATGGCTGTGATGGCCTCTTGGGGCAAGTAGTATGACGCTTGTTGATTGGCTGCTTTGCAGCCTTTCAAAAAGCGCCAAGAAAGCGACGAACACCGAACCCGAACCCAGACTTTTACGAAAATGTCCGGGTTCGGGTCCGTGTCACAGACACCCCAAAATTCGGTACGAACCCGAACTATACAGTTCGGGTTCGCTCATCCCTACTCGCCAACAAACTGTGACTTAGAAACACTGGCCTACTGAGTACTGATACTCATCTATAACACTTCCTCTCCTGTAAATGATATTGTATTGACTGGTACTTGGCTTGAAGACTTGGTAGGCAGGCAAAGTAAAAATGCCAAGGACCAGACTCATGAGTGAACCACTTGAAGTCAACATCAAAGCAGAATTGTTTGTGAGTGTTGAAATTACATCTTTGGTCAGACACAAATTGCATAGGCTAAATGGTGCAGAACAAGTTACAAAGACTTAGAGGGGTTGTCCAGATTTTTGTGCTTTTTTGTCACTAGAGGCCTTTTGTACCAGTTGAGAGGATTCACCTGTGTTTTCGCTCATTAGCTCCCTTCTGCAGTCTTCTGGCTCCTGTCCTGTTATCTTAAGGATGGATGGGGTCATGTTCAATGCTGCAGCCATTGACCGAATTCAGCTGTGATGTTTCTCCAAGCAGCACATGACTCATCAGTGACATGCTGCTTGGCGACACATCACCGATGAGCAAGGGCGGATACGATATTGTGGCACATTATATACAACATCAAGATACAACATACAAATTAACTGTTTATATAGCATTCATATAAATCTAATATATAAACCTGAGTGTATGTGTGTGGGTGTGTGTATGTATGTCCGCTAAAGGAATCAGCACCTTCGCATTTAAAATAATGAAATTTGGCACACAGGTACATCAGGTGTCCGGGAAGGTTTTAGACCGGGTCTCAGCTCTCTAGCACGTACCGTTCCTGAGATATTCCCAATAAAATGCAAATATGGCACATCACATGACCTACATTAGCCAATAGAAGCCTGCAGGTCTTTCTCTTCATATCTGAACTGCCATACACACGGTCACATGTCCCTTATCAGCCAATAGAAGATCGCAGGTCCTTAGTCTCCACATACACGTTTTTTCACCAGGTTTCCATAACAACCCAGCCATTTTTCTTCACTGCTGCAGGTCAGCTTTAAAGGGGCAGGGCACTGTGGATGACACTGTTAAGGGAGCAGAGTGCTGTGGAGGTCACAGTTCAGGGGGAAGGTAGGGTAGCCATTTAGGCCACCCTCAAAAGACAGACTTAAAAACCCTGCCCCCAGGTTTGACTAAGCCACGGCCCGATCTGGTTAGGTCACTCCCCCAGGGAGTCTGGAAGCCGGACTGTCCGGCCTAGAACCGGACCTCTGGCTGCTGTTGAGGTCACAGTTAAGGGGACTGTCTGCTATGGAGGTCAGTATTAAGGGGCAGAAGGGTGTGGAGGTCACCGTTAAATGGGTGGGATGCTGTGGAGGTCACTGTTAAGGGGGTGGGATACTGTTGAGGTCATTGTTAAAGTGATGGGCTCTGTGAAGGTCTCTGTTAAGGGTACAGGGAACTGTGGGGGTCACAGTTAAGAGGACGGTCCACTATGGATGTCAGTGGGCTGGGGTGCTGTAGAGGTCACTGTTAAAGGGAACCTGTCATGTGGATATTTGATTATAATCTAACTAATTATATGCAATCATTAACTACTAAAATGTGCCTTAGATGTATTCACTTACTGGTGTGACAGATGGTTACCTCATAATATACACACAAAGATGCCACATGCCACGAGCTGATTTGAGTCCAACGTGAGGTCATCAAGTCCAGCGTATATTTAATTCAGAGCTATAGCCACTCCCCTACCCACCTGCTGCTGATTCATTTGAAAAATAACTGTCAATCAGCAGCAGGTGGGCGGGGAGAGTCAGGAGTTCATAAATATTCATGACTCATCATTATGAGCTGAAGCTTTTCAATACAAGATGTTGGCAGATTGACTGGGTCAATTAACCACCTCAGCCTCCCTAGCTTAAACACCCTTAATGACCAGACCTCTTTTTACAATTCTGCACTACACTACTTTCACCGTTTATTGCTCGGTCATGCAACTTACCACCCAAATGAATTTGACCTCCTTTTCTCACTAATAGAGATTTCATTTGGTGGTATTTCATTGTTGCTGACATTTTAACTTAACTTTTTTTGTTATTAATCGAAATTTACCAAAATTTTTGCAAAAAAATGACATTTTTCACTTTCAGTTGTAAATTGTTTTTTTTTTAAAAGCTGTGAAGTTCACTGTTAAAGGGGAGGGTGCTGTGGATGTAACTATTAAGGGGGAAGGCCGCTGTGGAGGTCACTGTTAAAGGGGCGAGGTACTGTAGATATCACTGTTATAGTGGATACTGTCGATATCTTTTAATGACACACACAAACATTAAAGTAAATAGATGAAATATACCCGTGCGAAGCTGGGTCCTTTTGCTAGTAGGCTACATAATATCCAGATTAATAGTATTATGTAGCAACAAGATAATGTATACAGCAATCAGATAAATAATCTATTGTGTGGGAAAGTCTGCCTATATGCTTGCATCCTTCAGTATCTATGAGGCAATTTATTTCTGATGCTAGTCTGATGCACCAGAATTTATAATTTTGGCATACCCTTGGCATGTGCCAGAAAATTAAGGAGCTAGTGTAGATGTCACTGGTAGAGCTGGTGCACTCATGTGTTGGGCTGTGGAAGTACTGCCTATGACCTACCTTCTTCCTTCCAACCCACTTTCTTTAAAAATGGTGAGGGGTCAAAAAGGGATAGAAGCACACTTTGGCACAGAACAGCACTGGCGTCACCACAATTTATTTACTTTTTATGTGAACGGTAAACTTTATTGGTCAAAGCCCCTCTGAACAAATCTATAAACCCAATTTTCTAGACTTCTTCAGACATAGACTAACCCCTTAGATTTTATTTCATAAGAAGGTCCAAAAAGACATTAGAAAAATAAAAGATATTAGTTAACTGAAACTGTCATGGATGGGTAGGGAACAGTGCAAACCTGAACTCCACCCACACCACTGTCCATGCCCACTTGGATTATCTGTCCTAAGCGGTGGCCCACAATTTGACAGCGTTCCCTGACTTAATTAAGCGCAGAGGCATAACTTAGAGGGGTAAAGAGAAGTCAGATAGAAAGAGGTCAAAAGCAGACAGGCAAAACCAGGACCAGATCACAATCCAAAAGCTAAAGTTAAATACACAGCAGAGTGAAACCAGGAGAGAATGACAGAGACAAAGTCACTAGGCAAAGCGAGGTCAAGATCAAGCAGAGTCTATTACCAGGAAGTCACATCAGAGGTAAAATCAGTATACAGAGTCAAAAGTCGGAGAAACAGGCCAAAGATCAGCCATCCAGAGTAACAAACATAAAGCTAGGTAGTGAGGCAGAAATACCAATCACAGGCAACTGTAGCCAGCAGCAGCCGATTTAAATAGCCCAACCTCATGACTAGTGTATTGTCAATTCGTTCTCCCTGCCCATGCCCCATTTCCCCAAAAGAACACATCAACATAGGTGGATTTTATTGGCCACAGCAGCCATTTTATTAAACATAAACAACAACGTACCAAAGGCCTCCCCACCTGAAGGCCTGCCCCCAGAACCTTACTAACCTAAAACCTGACTTGAAATTACAGGGGGGGGGGGGGTGTCCTTGGAGCTCCACAAACCTGACGGGTATCTTCCCCGCCCCTCCTTCAATTTACCTCAGAGCCTCCTTTGGCTCCCTCCCCACCACGCCAGAGCCACCATAACCACTAACTCCAAAGACCCCCGACCTCCCTGCCTGGCCAAAATAAACTCCACCCCTTCCATAACATCCCAAGCCCCGCCTTCCAGAACACCACATCACTTTCAGCGAATCTTGCTGTCTCAGGGTGGGTGGGGGCTGCTACCCTTTTACTGTCCCCTCAAGATAGCACCTTTCCCGCTCCAACTCCCCCTCCCCTAAATCGCCGTTCCCTCCTGCCCACATGTTAACCCTTTACTAGCCTTCCTCCCCATTTCACTCCCTCCAAATCTAGTTATGCAGGCCTTCCCCCATATTTTTAGCCCCTGGTCCGGCCTGCACTTGACTACCGTATTGTCAATTCGTTCTCCCTTCCCATACCCCATTTCCCTAATAAGAAACAACAACATAGGTGGATTTTATTGGCCACAGCAGCCATTTTATTATTAAACATAGATAACATAAATATTAAATAACATACCCAAGGCCTTCCCACCTGAAGGCCTGCCCCCAGAACCTTACCAACCTAAAACCTGACTTGAAATCACGGAAAGGGGGGTCCTTGGAGCCCCACAAACCTGACGGGTAACTGCCCAGCCCCTCCTTCAAATTACCTCTAGCTGTTAAACACCAGCTCAGAAGCAGAACTGGTAACCATGGGCAACAACGAGGGCAGATACCCGCCATATGCCACTCCATAAACCAATCCCTGGGGAGTCCAGAGCCTCCTTTGGCATTGAGGTGCACCCCATCACTTCTCCAAAACACCCCTTCCCCTGCCTCAAGCTCCCTGTGGTTCACGACAACACTGCCATTCCTCGCCACAAAACGGCCTACCGCCCCCTATTGACCTTTATCCTTGCCTTGTTCAGTCTTTCCACCGACCTGGCCTCCCTCCAATGCTTCCTCGGCACAATGTCAGACCAAACCGTCACCAAGTCTGGAAACTGCGCCCACAGCCAAAGCAGATTGAATTTTTTGTGAGCTCCCGGCAGGGGCGCACACCCAAATCGTTGCCCCCTACATGCAACACTAAGACCCCTGGGGAAGCATGCAATCTTGCAAACCTGTGGAACTCTGGTAGCAACCAACTCCACAGCATGCCCCTCAACCTCAACCACCTAATCACCTCTACGTCTCAGTTACCTTCCTTCCGGCCTGAAATCCGCCCGCAACGCCACCCAAAATATATATAGGAGAGGCCCATAATCCAGACAAGCCGCACCACCTGCAAAACACAAAGTCAAAAATAGAAGGCCCCCTCCCTCTCCCCAACTTGAATCATCCCCCCGAAGCCAACTACTCGCATAACAATGCCAGCCTTCCGGAAACTCCGCCGCCCACCTCAGATTCTTCCCCTCTTGTCAAACCTCGCCCTCCGCGAATGGAATGCGAAAACCCTCCCTAAAACCCGCCCAAAATTAAACTCTGCCCCCACCGCATTTGGGTGCCTACTTACAAACGGCACCATCTCGGCCACCCGAATTGGCGTCCGCCCCTTTCCCAGCTGCACCTCTGTGCTCTGTGATTCCACCCACATGAGGAACATTCGTGCTTAAACGTACACCTGTCCCCATATTTGCATCCCCCTTAGTTGAACTTAACCACTTTTGAGAGGCTGCGGAGTGCTCCGATTGCCAGGAACCCCCGGCTCCTCCCTGAAAGAACTGCCCTGCCCTAACATGAGCCATCACCCGCATCCACAAGCCGATGTCTTTGTGGTCCCAACGGATGCTCGTAAGGACTGCCTTCTGTTGCCGAAACTGCTCATCATATCGCAGCCAACCCTGGCCTCCCAAAATACATAGGAGAGGCCCATAATCCAGGCAAGCCGCACCACCTACAAAACACAAAGTCAACAATAGAAGGCCCCCTCCCTCCCCTCAACCTGACTCATGCCCCCAAGCCAACTACTCTCATAACAATGCTGGCCTGACGTACGACCTAAACCGAATGGACTCCCATCCCCCAATACGACGAATAACATCGTCCCCCAGACCCCTACGAGCTGCCTCAGTAGCCGACCCAATGCGGAATGAATGACTCCCAAATAGCGAAGGGTCCCTACCCAACACCCTCTTAAAACGGCTATAAACTGAAAACGAGACAAGAATGATCCGTCCTCATGAACCAACAACGGCCCCTCTACCCCAACTCACCACACCCCAAACTCCCTAAGACACCGTACAGGGCACGCAACCGATCCCTCCACCGGAAACAAAACCACTCTACAACCCCTAGCCAACTAGTCCGTTTTCGACCTCCTGATACAAAACTCAATCCTATCGTGAAACAAGACCACGTCTTCCCTTCGCAAATCCCCAGCGTGGCACCTGCTTGGGCTAACCAACAATGATTAGCGGCAGGTGCAATATTCGAATTTGTGATATTTTGCAAATATTTGGGCGAATATTTGCCATATTTTCGCGAATTTGAGAATTCGTTATCTACAGTCATTATTTTCTTGATTGAGAAAAATCCTAAAGTCAAAGATGTTGCAGCCTTCTCATTGGCCCACAAGCTAGAAGCAGGGAGGGATCATGTGTACTAAATTTAAAAAAACACTATATTCTGAATATTTACGAATTCTCGAAAGTGCCGATATTCGCAATATAAATTTTCAATTTGTGATCAACACTAATAACCAATTCCCCAATACGCAATGCCCCAAAAAATGCTAGACAAAAAGCCAACTTAAACAACCTCTTTTCCCCTACCGACCCACAAACTTGCCCCAACTGTACAATCAGATCCCCTAACAACTCAAAGGAGACCGGCTGGTGGTGATAACCCCGGACGACGTGCTCCTCCAACCCTTTAGCGCCTGAACAATCCAAAATGATTTAGTAACATCTTGCACATCTCGGCTCCTGCAACCAAATGCCACCCCTGACATAAACTTGTTCATCCTGGATACTGACCATCCCTCCTCTCGTTAATGCCCCACAAACATCAGCAACAAAACCCCGTCCTCCAGCCCACACCCCTGAAAACGCTGCTTCCATGTACCCCACAGATCCCATGCCTTCTCGTACGCTGCAGAGGTACCTGACGCCAATGACCCCCTCGCCTACTGACTAAATGGCAGATTCCAACACCTGGCAGCTCTGCCAATCAGCTGTTTTGGGCAGCCACCAAATCCAGAAACGTTACAGTAGACTGAGCCAAAACATAAGGTTCTGTCCATGCCTGCTGTGCAGCTCAGCTCATTTTTGTGAAAAAGCTAAACATTTTTCAAACCATTAAAAAAATAAAAAAAAAATTATTATCCATAGCCATATATATCGTCACTTTAACCACCTCCGGACCGCCTAACGCAGATGTGCGGTCCGGAGGTGGCAGCGCTGCGCAGAGTCACGCATATACACGTGACAAACTGTCACTTTTTTTTTTTCACTGTTATTGACCGTTAGGTTTTAGGTATAGTTTAGGTCCCTTGGTTAGGTAGTTAGCGATCAGTTAGCGCCCAGCCCACCGCACCGCAGTCCGTTATTCGCTGATTAGCGTATCGCTAATCAGCATTTGTACTTTTATAGTATCTGGAAGTGATCAAAACTGATCACGGTCAGATCTATAATAGTACTAGTGTCACTTTAGTTCGCCCTCCACCCAAAACGCAGTGTTTGCCCGATCAGGCCTGATCGCTCGCCCACACGTGCGTTCGCCCACACCCGCCCCACCGCAGTGACAAAACAAAAATTTTTTTTTGATCGCTGCACATTCAATTTACACGCACTGCGGCGATAAAAAAATCAGTTTTTATATTTTTTATCAACCGCAGCGGCCTCCGGTACTTCGCTAGCCTCCCCTTTGTAAGACAGGCTTGCTTTTTTTTTCTTGGGTAGTCTCAGGGAATACCCCTAAATTTAGTTGCCCACATGTCTAACAGGGGGTATTCCTCTGAAGAGGCCTACAGGCTTCTGACCCAGTCGGATGAGGAGTGGGAACCCTCATCTGATGAATCCAGCGGGTCAGAATACGAACCTGTAGAAAGCAGTGGCTCTCTGACCCAAAGTTCGGACGAGGAGGCTGAGGTCCCTGATAGAACCAGGCGTGCCCGGCCCCGTGTCGCTAGACCGCAGGTTGCGCAGGATCCGCTTCAAGAGCAGCAGAGTGGGGCTGGTGCTGTCGGATTACGTGGTGAGGCATACACCAGCAGCCCAGCCCTTCCTGGACCTAGTACCAGCACTGCCGTACAACCTGGTGAAGTAGCGAGCACCAGAAGGGCAGTTGAAGCTGGTACGGTGGCACGTGCAGTAGTGACCCCGTCGCAGCCACCGGAAAGACGTGCCCGTAGAGCCCCTAGAATCCCAGAGGTGCTGGCAAACCCTGATTGGCAGTCCCCAACTTCAGCCGCACTTGTAGTTTTCCCTTTCACCGCCCAGTCTGGAGTTCGGGTTGAGACAGCTCAGATCGGTTCGGCCCTGGGATTTTTTGAGCTGTTCTTGACTGCGGAGCTTTTAGACTTAGTTGTGGCAGAAACAAATCGGTATGCCACACAATTTATAACCGCTAACCCGGGAAGCTATTATGCCCAGCTTTTCCGGTGGAAACCAGTCCAAGTTTCCGAAATTAAAACTTTTCTGGGCCTCCTCCTCAACATGGGCCTGACAAAAAAGCATGAATTGCGGTCATATTGGTCCACGAACCCGATTCATCACATGCCCATGTTCTCTGCTGCTATGTCCAGGACACGATTTGAGGTCATCCTGCGTTTCCTGCACTTTAGTGACAACACCGCCTCCCGTCCCAGGGGCCACCCTGCTTTTGACCGGCTCCACAAAATTCGGCCCCTCATAGACCATTTCAACCTGAAATTTGCAGATATTTATACCCCAGAGCAAAACATCTGCGTAGACGAGTCCCTAATACATTTTACCGGGCGCCTTGGCTTCAAACAATACATCCCAAGCAAGCGCGCCCGGTATGGGGTCAAATTGTATAAGCTCTGTGAAAGGGCCACAGGCTATACCCACAAATTTCGGATCTATGAGGGAAAAGATCAGACCCTGGAGCCGGTCGGTTGCCCTGACTACCTGGGGAGCAGTGGGAAGACAGTTTGGGACTTGGTGTCACCCTTATTCGGCAAGGGGTACCATCTTTATGTGGACAATTTTTACACAAGTGTGGCCCTCTCTAGGCATTTGTTTCTAGAACGGATTGGCGCCTGTGGTACCGCGCGAACTAGTCGCGCGGGCTTCCCCCAACGGCTCGTTAGCACCCGTCTTGCAAGGGGGCAGAGGGCCGCACTGTGTAACGAAGAACTGCTCGCGGTGAAATGGAGAGACAAGCGTGACGTTTACATGCTCTCCTCCATTCACGCAGACACGACAATACAAATTGAGCGAGCAACCCGTGTCATTGAAAAGCCCCTCTCAGTCCACGACTATAACCTCCACATGGGAGGGGTGGACTTCAATGACCAGATGTTGTCTCCGTATTTAGTTTCCCGCAGAACCAGACGCTGGTATAAGAAGGTGTCTGTATATTTAATTAAATTGGCTCTGTACAATAGTTTTGTTCTCTACAGTAAGGCTGGGAGAACTGGATCCTTCCTCAAATTTCAGGAAGAGATCATCGAGAACCTCCTGTACCCAGGAGGTTCCGTGGCCCCATCCACCAGTGTAGTTAGCCGTCTACACGAGCGACATTTCCCCAATGTCGTTCCTGGTACCTCAACCCAACCGTCACCCCGAAAAAGATGTCGTGTCTGTAGCAGGAGTGGAATAAGGCGTGACACCCGCTATTTCTGTCCTGACTGTCCTGACCACCCTGCCCTATGCTTTGGAGAGTGTTTCCGGAAGTACCACTCACAGGTACACTATTAGCATAGGGATCATCTCACCAGGATAGGCACACAGGGCTATTAGGGCCCATTCACTCACTGCTGCTGCAAACGTCTCCTTTCACATGGGACAAAGTGCATAACGCACTTCGCCACATCTTTGGGCGATTTGCGCTTTGCACATTGACCCATGGGGAAGGAGAGGTTTGTTCTATAAAGGTAAAAAAAAAAAAAAAAAACACACCAGTAAGCAAACACGTTAATGTTCAGTTCAAAAAGTTAAAGTTACATGTTCTGTTGCAAAGTTAATAAAATTATTGCGTTGCGGCCTGGTTTTTTCTTTCTTTTTTTTTTTTTTTGTCTTTTTACCTTCCAGGTGGACCAACCGATCGACCAGCTGCAGCACCGATGTGCATTATGACAGAAGCATTGCGCTGCTGTCAGATTACATGCAAGTCGGTGTATGCGGCGCTGCAAGACGGGATTTTCTCCTCTGCAGTGACAGATACGTTTGCCGAGGCATACGAGCTGAGGAGGAGGCGGCGTTCCTATGCTTTGGCAAACACTTTGTGTTATATATAAAAAAAAAAAAAAAAAAAAAAGAAAATCCCGGCAATGATTTATTCATCCACATCGATTGATGCGAATGGAGAAATCTGGTTTGCCAGGGCATACGAGCTAAGTGGGTATGGATGTAGGGCGGAGCTCCTATGTCCTGGCAGACGCCTTTCCCCTCCATTTTTTTTTTTTGGCAGAGATTTTTTCATCCACATTGATCAATGCGAATGAAGAAATCTGTGCCGTTCATTTTTTTCTTTCAGCCCAGAGGCTGAACGGAAAAAAAAATCTCATTACCTGTATGCTCAATATAAGGAGAATAGCAGAAACTCCTAATGCTGGCCATACATGTAATGATTGCGGAGACCCTCAAATGCCAGGGCAGTACAAACACCCCACAACTGACCCCATTTTGGAAAGAAGACACCCCAAGGTATTTGCTGAGGGGCATATTGAGTCCATGAAAGATTGAAATTTTTGTCCTAAGTTAGCGGAAAGTGAGACTTTGTGAGAAAAAAAAAAAAAAAAAAAATTTCCGCTAACTTTTGCGAAAAAAATAATATTTCTATGAACTTGCCAGGCCCCTCATTGGATACCTTGGGGTGTCTTCTTTCCAAAGTGGGGTCACATGTGGGGTATTTATACTGCCCTGGCTTTTTAGGGGCCCTAAAGCGTGAGAAGAAGTCTGGGATCCAAATGTCTAAAAATGCCCTCCTAAAAGGAATTTGGGCACCTTTGCGCATCTAGGCTGCAAAAAAGTGTGACACATCTGGTATCGCCGTACTCAGGAGAAGTTGGGGAATGTGTTTTGGGGTGTCATTTTACATATACCCATGCTGGGTGAGAGAAATATCTTGGTCAAATGCCAACTTTGTATAAAAAAATGGGAAAAGTTGTCTTTTGCCAAGATATTTCTCTCACCCAGCATGGGTATATGTAAAATGGCACCCCAAAACACATTCCCCAACTTCTCCTGAGTACGGCGATACCAGATGTGTGACACTTTTTTGCTGCCAAGGTGGGCAAAGGGGCACATATTCCAAAGTGCACCTTTCGGATTTTGCAGGCCATTTTTTTACACATTTTGATTGCAAAGTACTTCTCACACATATGGGCCCCTAAATTGCCAGGGCAGTATAACTACCCCACAAATGACCCCATTTTGGAAAGAAGACACCCCAAGGTATTCCGTGAGGGGCATGGCGAGTTCCTAGAATTTATTTATTTTTGTCGCAAGTTAGTGGAATATGAGACTTTGTAAGGAAAAAAGAGAAAAAAAAGAAAATCATTTTCCGCTAACTTGTGACAAAAAAAATAAAATTCTAGGAACTCGCCATGTCCCTCACGGAATATCTTGGGGTGTCTTCTTTCCAAAATGGGGTCACTTGTGGCGTAGTTATACTGCCCTGGCAATTTAGGGGCCCATATGTGTGAGAAGTACCTTGCAATCAAAATGTGTAAAAAATGGCCTGCGAAACCCGAAAGGTGCACTTTGGAATATGTGCCCCTTTGCCCACCTTGGCTGCAATAAAGTGTCACACATGTGGTATCGCCGTACTCAGGAGAAGTTTGGGAATGTGTTTTGGGGTGTCATTTTACATATACCCATGCTGGGTGAGAAAAATATCTTGGTCAAATGCCAACTTTGTATAAAAAAAATGGGAAAAGTTGTCTTTTGCCAAGATATTTCTCTCACCCAGCATAGGTATATGTAAAATGACACCCCAAAACACATTCCCAAACTTCTCCTGAGTACGGCGATACCACATGTGTGACACTTTTTTGCTGCCAAGGTGGGCAAAGGGGCACATATTCCAAAGTGCACCTTTCGGATTTCACCAGTCATTTTTTACACATTTTGATTGCAAAGTTCTTCTCACACATTTGGACCCCTAAATTGCCAGGGCAGTATAACTACCCCACAAGTGACCCCATTTTGGAAAGAAGACACCCCAAGGTATTCTGTGAGGGGCATGGCGAGTTCCTAGAATTTTTTATTTTGTGTCGCAAGTTAGTGGAATATGAGACTTTGTAAGAAAAAATAAAAATAAAAAAATCATCATCATTTTCCGCTAACTTGTGACAAAAAATAAAAAGTTCTATGAACTCACTATGCCCATCAGCGAATACCTTAGGGTGTCTACTTTCCGAAATGGGGTCATTTGTGGGGTTTTTCTACTGTTTGGGCATTGTAGAACCTCAGGAAACATGACAGGTGCTCAGAAAATCAGAGCTGTTTCAAAAAGCGGAAATTCACATTTTTGTACCATAGTTTGTAAACGCTATAACTTTTACCCAAACCATTTTTTTTTTTTGCCCAAACATTTTTTTTTTTATCAAAGACATGTAGAACAATAAATTTGGCGAAAAATTTATATATGGATGTCGTTTTTTTTGCAAAATTTTACAGCTGAAAGTGAAAAATTTCATTTTTTTGCAAAAAAATCGTTACATTTTGATTAATAACAAAAAAAGTAAAAATGTCAGCAGCAATAAAATACCACCAAATGAAAGCTCCATTAGTGAGAAGAAAAGGAGGTAAAATTCATTTGGGTAGTAAGTTGCATGACCGAGCGATAAACGGTGAAAGGAGTGTAGTGCCGAAGTGTAAAAAGTGCTCTGGTCATGAAGGGGGTTTCACCTAGCGGGGCTGAAGTGGTTAAGAAGCTTGAAAGTATTTTCATACAATCCTAGGAGACATTTAGAGTATCATCCACAACTTTTCAGGGCAATTGGAGCACTTTCGATTTGGGGTGAATTTATTCGGACTAAGAAATTTGTTAATAACTATTGATGGTTATACGGTAGTCAACTACTGACAGACCATCAATAACTAGGTACTGGAAATGCATGTAAGGCAGGGGTGTCAAACTCAAATTCATCGGGGGCCGCATCAGCAGTTTGGTCATCCTCAAAGGGCCGGTTGTATCGGACTTATGGGGGATCTGTGGGGGATCTGTGGGTGACACTTATGGGGGATCTGTGGGTGACACTTATGGGGGATCTGCTCACCCCTAGGACCGCCCCCTAAAACCGCCCCTTTAGAGAACAGGGATGCAAGTAAAATTTGGGGGGCTATAAAAGTCCAGCCCAGCAAAGAAACCCCCCAGATGGGGATGGCACTGTTAATGGGGGATCTGGGGATGGCATCCACAGATCCCCCATCCTATAACAGTGCCATCCACAGACCCCCCCATCCTATAACAGTGCCATCCACAGACCCCCCCCCACCCCATAACAGTGCCATCCACAGACCCCCCCTCCCCATAACAGTGCCATCCACAGACCCCCCCACCCCATAACAGTGCCATCCACAGACCCCCACCCCATAACAGTGCCATCCACAGACCCCCCACCCCATAACAGTGCCATCCACAGACCCCCCACCCAATAACAGTGCCATCCACAAACCCCCCACCCAATAACAGTGCCATCCACAGACCCCCCACCCCATAACAGTGCCATCCACAGACCCCCCACCCCATAACAGTGCCATCCACAGACCCCCCACCCCAAAACAGTGCCATCCACAGACCCCCCACCCCAAAACAGTGCCATCCACAGACTCCCCCCACCCCATAACAGTGCCATCCACAGACCCCCCACCCCATAACAGTGCCATCCACAGACCCCCCCACCTCATAACAGTGCCATCCACAGACCCCCCACCCCATAACAGTGCCATCCACAGACCCCCCCACCCCATAACAGCCAGCATTAAGATAACAGCCCTGTGAGTAGGATGTGGGTTATTGATGTGGGTTATAGTAGGACTATATTGAATGTTCTACTGCAGAGGGGGCCTCATGAATAGAATCCTTATTAATTGTACACATTTTATAACTACTGGAGCTGGGGGCCGGAGCACAGTGAACGCACCGGCCCCCAGCTCCTCCTCCCAGTCCCTCCCCGCTGATACATCGCAGCCTGCGATGCTAAAAGGTGGCGTTCCGGTGCGTTCCGCCCAAAAAAAAGCCCTTCCGCTCATTATGCGATTTATTATCACTTCCTGCAGGGGCCGCCTGCAGGAAGTGATAATAAAAGGTGAAGGCTGGCGGCCGGCGGCGGCTACGCGGGCCACATGACGAGGTCTGGCGGGCCGGATTCGGCCCGCGGGCCTTGTGTTTGACACCCGTGATGTAAGGGATTATATTAGGAGCTGAAAGTGATTAGAAATCATTCCCCAGAGAAACCAACTCAATGATGTTAAATATTTTTATTTTTAGGTCTGGCTTTGTAGGCATAATATTTTAGTCCAGCTGCTGTCATAGTGCTCCACAACCTTGTATGTATAGTTAGATTACGTATTTCAGTCTGAATATGTTTGCTTTAAGAAAAGGAAGTTATCTGGATATATTAAAACACTTTCTTCCTGTTATAAGGAGACAAAGGTTTACAATAGAAACAAAGTTTAATGGCATATTTCCCCGAAGCAAGACAATGTGGTACTTCAGAAATTACAAGGAATAGCATGTGTGAATAGGGCATGTAATTGTTTATTGGTGCTGTATCTTTTTTACTAGCAGAAATTCTCACAAAACCTTCTTTAAATAATTTTAAATCAGTTTTTATTTTCTGATTCCAGATTTTTATATTCTATTTCTGGAACATTATTATGGGGCTGCCGTCTTGCCTAACCTTTTTTTTTTTTTTTTTAGGTGTAGTATCGGAAGCCCAGCCAGGAGCACCAGAGTTATGAGTTTTTGAAATTTGCTATGGTTGAGTAATTCCCAGCTTAGAAGCTCTTTCGTTCTGCATATCATGTCCACTTTAGACAGCCATTCTAGAATGCAGGAAGTATGTCGAGATTTCCAGTAGAGGGGGGTTAAAGTTTGGCTGCAGTGATCAGCCGTCTAAGTACTGTAGATTATGGTGTTTAGGCTGGAAGTTATCAGAAGGCAACCAGATCAAAATAAGTATGGGAGTTAGTGAGAAGAGTAGACCCTTAATTATTCTGCAGTTGGACTCGACTGTTTTCCAGTAAGGTTGAATAAGTGGACAGAACCACCATATATGGGACATATCTTAACCTCATTTACAAATATGCTTTGCAGCAGCCACTATGGGTCATAGACGCAATGGACAGTAATGTTGAGCGCAAATATTCAAATAGCAAATTTTTATCGCAAATATCGAGAATTTGCGAATATTTAGAATATAGTGCTATGTATTCATTATATCGAATATTCAGCATTTTTTTCCATCTGAACACATGATTCCTCTCTGCTTCTTGCTTGTGGGCCAATGAGAAGGAAGCAATGTCAAGTTCACAACAATACTTAGTGCACCAATTCGTAATCTGTAGTCAGACCTGCTAAAATGTGAAGTTGCACGTAGTGCGCAAAAATATTCTAATCACTGCCGATTAGCGCAATTGCAAATATATTGGAGCACTTGAGTCTATCTGAATATAAAGCTATTATAATTTTCTGCCATGCAAACTATTTTCTCTAGTCTCAGGAGAAACTCATGAAACTTCTAGCAGCTTAAAAAATGTAGCCAAAGTGACCCACGTCTGTATTTCAGATTCCGAATTTGCATTCCGCAATTTTTACATTGCCGATTTTTTGCATTCAATAAAATAATCTCGAATTCGCGAATATATGACGAATATTCTACAGAATATTCGTGAAATATCGCAAATTCGAATATAGCCCCTGCCGCTCATAACTAATGTACAGGACTCACAACTCATTGACTTCTCTGGGAGGTTTTCTATGCATGCTCTGTGACCTGTAATACTTAGATAATGAATAATAAATTATTTCCACTTCCTAAAGAAATGTTTTTCTTTAGGCACTTCCATCTCAATGCATTCTATAGTAAGGAGATGTTTCAGTTATTCTAAGACTGTGAGCAGAGTAAGATTGCTTGGCTGAGGCCTGCGCTGCAATAAACATCTTCTGGTAACATATGGACAATACATATGGCCTGGCCTAGTTCCTCTCTAACATATTTAGAAAATATATTTTTATTTTGCCATTAATGCACGCCACAAAATGCTCTACAACATATAACTGCACCGCTGATACTAATACACGACAAAAAGGGCTGTAATTTTAGCACTTCACCACACAACAGCTCTATAAATATATCACATGATCCACCCAGTCTGATAAACACCATAAAAATAAATAAAAAATGTGTAAAAAAAAAGCCATTTTTGTCACCTTACATCATAAAAAGTGCAACACAAAGTGATCAAAAAGGCGTATGTCCCACAAAATGGTACCAATAAAACCATCACCTCATCCCGCAAAAATTGAGCCCCTAAATAAGAAAATCTCAAAAAAATAAAACTATAGCTCTCAGAACATGGACACATTAAAACATATTTGTTTTGTTTGAAAAGGGCTATTATTGCGTTAAAGTGAAATAAATAAAAAAAAGTATGCATATTAGGTATTGCCGTGTCCGTAACAACCAGCTCTAGAAAAATATCACATGATCTAACCCCCAGGGTGAACACCGTAAATCTTTTTAATAAAAACAATGTCAAAAGAAGCCATTTTTGTCACCTTACATCACAAAATGTCAGGGAACAGAGAGGAAGGAAATAGGGTGCATTTTGACTCCACCCACAACCTCTTTCCTTGCCTACTTGCACTTCCCGCCCTAGGCGACGGGGCGTAACTGGGCGACGGTCCCTTACTTACATAAGTGCACAGAGGAACGATACGGAAGGTCAACAAGCAAAGGGTCAGAACCAGGAGAAGCAAGAGTACAAATGGAGCGGGAAAATGTAAAGTCAACAGTCAAAGCTGAGGTCAATCCAGGAGAGCAAATACGTACAAAGGATGAGACGAAGTCGAGGTCAAAGAACGAGCCGAGGTCACAAGGTCAGGAGGTCAATCAGAACAAGCAGACGCAGACTAGAGCCAAGGAACAAGGAAGCACCAATGGACTAGTATTATAGGCAACCTGTAGCCAGCAGGTTGCCTGTATTTATAGTGGGGAGTGAGGGTCATGTGACGTGGCCAGCGCCACATGACCGTCAGACAGACAAATCGAGCACCGAGTGATCAGCTCGGCTCTCAAGGCAGAACTAAGAGCAGGGAGCCTCCCAGCTAGCAAAGCCACCCTAGGAACGAGGCTGAACACAGATCCTCACTCCCGAAACTATGCAGCAGGTCTGCGGCTGATGGGAGACCAAGAGTGCCTTGGGTGCCCCGTTACACAAAAAGTGTAACACCAAGTGATCAAAAAGGCGTATGTCCCACAAAATGGTACCATACCAATAAAACCGTCACCTCGTCCTGCAATAAATGAGCCCCTACATAAGAAAATCATAAAAAAAATATATATATAGCTCTCAGAACAGACACATTAAAACATCATTTTTTTGTTTCCAAAATGCTATTATTGTGTAAAACTTAAATAAATAAGAAAAAGTATACATCTTAGGTATCACCACGTCTGTAACGATCTGCTCTATAAAAATGTCACATGACCTAACCCCTCAGATGAACGCTGTAAAAATAAATAAATAAAAACTGTGCTAAAACAACCAATTTTTTGGTCACCTTGCCCCATAAAGTTTTATAATGAATGATCAAAAAATCATATGTACCCCAAAATAGTACCAATGAAACTGGCACTTTATCACCTAGTTTCCAAAATGGGGTCACTTTTTGGGAGTTTCTACTGTAAAGGTGCATCAGGGGGGCCTTCCAAAAACCATGTGGCACTCCTTTTCTTCTGTGCCCTGCCGTGTGCCCTTACATCAGTTTACGACCACATGTGGTGTGTTTCTGTAAACCGCAGAATCAGGGTAATAAATATTGAGTTTTGTTTGGATGTTAACCCTCGATGTGTTAAAGAAAAAAATGGATTAAAATGGAAAATCTGCCCAAAAAGTGAAATAAAAAAATTTGATTTCATAGTAACATAGTAACATAGTACATGAGGTCGAAAATACACAATTGTCCATCCAGTTCGGCCTGTCATCCTGCAAGTTGATCCAGAGGAAGGCAAAAAAAACTAAACTGTGAGGTAGAAGCCAATTTTCCCCACTTTAGGGGAATAAAAAATTCCTTCCCGACTCCAATCAGGCAATCAGAATAACTCCCTGGATCAACGACCCCTCTCTAGTAGCTATAGCCTGTAATATTATTACACTCCAGAAATACATCCAGGCCCCTCTTGAATTCCTTTATTGTACTCACCATCACCACCTCCTCAGGCAGAGAGTTCCATAGTCTCACTGCTCTTACAGTAAAGAATCCTCTTCTATGTTTGTGTACAAACCTTCTTTCCTCCAGACGCAGAGGATGTCCCCTCGTCACAGTCCTAGGGATAAATAGATGATGGGATCGATCTCTGTACTGACCCCTGATATATTTATACATATTAATTAGATCTCCCCTCAGTCATCTTTTTTCTAACGTGAATAACCCTAATTTTGATAATCTTTCAGGGTACTGTAGTTGCCCCATTCCAGTTATTACTTTAGATGCCCTCCTCTGGACCTTCTCCAGCTCTGCTATGTCTGCCTTGTTTACAGGAGCCCAGAACTGTACACAGTACTCCATGTGTGGTCTGACTAGAGATTTGTAAAGTGGTAGGACTATGTTCTTATCACGGGCATCTATGCCCCTTTTGATGCAACCCATTATCTTGTTGGCCTTGGCAGCAGCTGCCTGACACTGTTTTTTGCAGCTTAGTTTGCTGTTTATTAAAATTCCTAGATCCTTTTCCATGTCAGTGTTACCGAGTGTTTTACCATTTAGTATGTACGGGTGACTAGCATTATTCCTTCCCATATGAATAACTTTACATTTGTCAGTGTTAAACCTCACTTATCTGCCCAAGCCTCCAATCTATCCAGATCCCTCTGTAGTAGTATACTGTCCTCTTCAGTGTTAATGACTTTACACAGTTTAGTGTCATCTGCGAAAATTAATACTTTACTATGCAAGCCTTCTACAAGACCATTAATAAATATATTGAAGAGAATAGGGCCCAATACTGACCCCTTAGGTACCCCACTAATGACAGTGACCCAATCTGAGTGTGTACCGTTAATAACCACCCTCTGTTTTCTATCATTAAGAAAGTTACTTACCCACGTAAAGAAGTTTTCTCCCAGTCCGAGCATTCTCATTTTATATACTAACCTTTTATGTGGTACAGTGTCAAATGCTTTGGAGAAGTCCAGATATACGACATCCATTGATTCGCCGCTGTCAAGTCTAGAACTTACCTCCTCATAGAAACTGATTAAATTAGTTTGGCATGACCGATAAGATGAAGCCATGCTGATATGGTGTTATATGCTTATTTCCGTTTAGATGCTCTAAGATAGCATATCTTAGAAAACCTTCAAACAGTTTACCCACAACAGATGTTAAACTTACCGGCCTATAGTATCCAGGCTCTGTTTTTGAACCCTTTTTGAATATTGGCACCACATTTGCCATGCGCCAATCCTGTGGGACATTCCCTGTCAGTATAGAGTCAGCAAATATCAGAAATAAGGGTCTGGCTATGACATTACTTAATTCCCTTAGGATACAGGGGTGTATGCCATTCGGTCCTGGCGATTATGCTCATTTTAATATTTTAAAGTCGCTGATGTACTTCTTCCTGGGTCAGACAGGACACTTAATGGGGAATTTATTTTTACATTCTGCATGTCATCTGACAGTTTATTTTCCTCAGTGAATATATTGGAGAAAAAACAGCTTTGCTTTCTCCTCATCGCTCTCTGCGATTCCCCCCTCATTACTCTTTAAAGGGCCTTCAGATTTATACTATTTACCATTTATATAATTAAAGAACATTTTAGGGTTAGTTTTGCTCTCTTTGGCAATTAATCTCTCGGTCTCTAGTTTGGCCGCTTTTATTAGTTTTTTACATGTTCTATTTTCTTCCTTATAGTATTTCAGTGCCTCCGTGCCACCCTCCGGTTTTATTGATTTATATGCTTTATTTTTGTCATTTATTGCTTTCTTTACTGTTCTATTTATCCACATTGGTTTCTTTTTGTTCCTTAACCTTTTATTCCCATACAGTATGTACCTCTAACAATGAGATTTTAGGATGCTTTTAAAGATATCCCATTTTGTGGCTGTATTTTTATTTTTGAGGACTTTGTCCCAGTTAGTTAGGCCTATAGCCTCTCTTAGTTGGCTAAATTTAGCTTTTTTGAAGTTTGGTATTTTTGTTCCTCCTTGTAGAAACGCTTTTTTAAATGATAATTGGAAGGTTATTACTTTATGGTCACTATTTCCCAGGTGTCCCCCAACCTGCACGTCTGTTGTTCTGTCAGGCCTGTTGGTTAATACTAAGTCCAGTATGGTCGTCCCTCTAGTCGGGTCCTGAACCAGTTGGGAGAGGTAATTGTCTTTGGTTATTGCCAAGAACCTATTTCCTTTATGAGATATACAAGTTTCAGTTTCCCAGTCTATATCTGGGTAGTTGAAGTCCCCCATAATAACCACCTCATTGTGATTTGCCGCCTTGTCTATCTCGTTTAGTAGTAGATTTTCTGTGGACTCTGATATATTAGGTGGTTTATTGTAAACTCCTATTAGTAATTTATTATTGTTTTTAGCTCCATGTATCTCTACCCACAGTGACTGCACATGTTCATGTCCCTCATTTATATCTTCCCGGAGTGTGGGCTTTAGACAGGACTTTACATAAAGGCAGACCCCTCCCCCTCTCTGGTTTTGACGATCCTTTCTAAACAGACTGTAACCCTGTACATTAACTGCCCAGTCATAGCTATCATCCAGCCATGTCTCAGTTATTCCCACTATGTCATAGTCCTCCTCACACATCACTAATTCCAGTTCACCAGTTTTATTAGTCAGGCTTCTGGCATTAGTATATATACATTTGAGAGGTTTATGTATATTTTTTACTCTACACCTTTCCTTCTGAACTGTTCTAGTCCCTCCTTCCATTCCTCCCCCAGTCTCACTACCTTGCCCCCGGTCTCTATCTGCACTATCTTCCCATTCTATAACATAATTACCCTCCCCCCCAGTCCCTAGTTTAAACACTCCTCCAACCTTCTAGCCATCTTCTTCCCCAACACAGCTGCCCCTTCCCCATTGAGGTGCAGCCCGTCCCTACGATAGAGCCTGTAGCTGATAGAGAAGTCGGTCCAGTTCTCCAGGAACCCAACCCCCTCCTTCCTACACCAGTTCTTGAGCCACTTGTTAATTTCCCTAATATCCCGCTGCCTCTCTTGTGTGGCCCGTGGTACAGGTAGTATTTCGGAAAATACTACCTTTGAGGTCCTTGCCCTCAGCTTTTGACCTAAATCCCTGAAATCATTTTTAAGGACTCTCCACCTACCCCTAACTTTGTCATTGGTTCCAATATGGACCATGACCGCTGGATCTTCTCCAGCCCCTCCCAGTAATCTGTCAACCCGATCCGCGATGTGTCGAACTCTAGCGCCAGGAAGACAGCACACTGTTCGGCGATCACGGTCTTTGTGACAGATTTCCCTATCTGTTCCCCTAATAATTGAGTCTCCCACTACCAGCACCTGTCTGGCCTGCCCTGCTCTCCTGGTCCCCTGCTTACTGGAGCTGGCATTCCCCTGACTGGCAGAGGAAGTGTCTGGCTGCGGCAGTGCCATCCCTGGACTGACATCCCCCTCATCTGCCAAACGTGCAAACTTGTTGGGGTGTGTCAGATCAGGGCTAGCCTCCCTGGCACTCTTCCCTCTACCCCGCTTTCTAACTGTTACCCAGCTAGCTACATCACTTTCCTCAGCCTCCTCTCTGTCACCCTCCCCCTCATCTACCCCAAAGAGTTCTTGCTCGGTGAGAAGCAAACTCTTTTGCAAATTGTCAATGCCTCTCAGTTTTGCAACTTGCCCATTTAGAGACTCGATTAGTGATTCCAAACAGGTAATTTGCTCACATCTTGAACAAAGATATGCACCCTTGAACTCCTGTTCCAGGACTGCATACATCATGCAAGATGTGCACTGGACTGCGTTGTCAATTGTGCAACACATACTAAATGGGGATTACACCAGCAAAGCAAAAAATACAATATAATGTAGTAATAAGAAACTGGCTAATTACAGTCCCCCACTGAAGTCCCTGAATCTAAAGTCACTTAATCTTAAGTCACACACTTACGCAACCACACTTAATCAACCACGCGTCACGGTCAAACTCGCGTTATATATCTCCTTATATAAATAAATATAGATGCAGCTCACTACACCAGCCTGGTTTGTTTCCCCTCTGGATTCAAAGATAAAATAATAAAATTTATATTATTTCTCTGTGATATAATCGCAGTTGCAAGCCAGTGTGTGTCAGGCCCACACAGACTGTACTGTGCCCACTGACCACCACTTATATAGGGTGGCACAGTACCTTGCACGCATAGTACAACTTATCTAAAAAAAAATGACAGGCAAAGGCAGGCCACCACGCAGGGGCCGTCGTGGTTGTGGTGCTGTGATTTCCACTGGCCCTGGAATAATGCCCAGTGTTCAGAGGCCACGTACCCTGAACCCAAAAAATTCGGAGAAAATAGTTGACTGGCTTACACAGGACGCCCAATCTTCAACAGCTTCCGCTAAGAACCTTGACACACCATCCTCCTCCAGCTCAACTTTGGTCACCTGCTCTCAAGTTACCACTCTCCCGCCCGCCGCTACCACCACCACTACCACCACAGCCACCACAGCTGCTTCACTTGATCCCTCAGAGGAGTTATTTACACATCAGTTGGATGAAATTAGTGATGCGCAACCATTATTGCCAGAGGATGTAGATAACAGGGATATGTCTCAGTCAGGCAGCATTACACACACGGACGTACAGTGTGATGATGATGATGATGTTGTACCCGCTGCTGCTTCCTTTGCTGAGGTGTCAGATACAAGTGAAGCGGTTGAAGATGACGATGTGTCCGTGGATGCCACGTGGGTGCCTGCTCGAAGAGAAGAAGAAGAGGCGGAAAGTTCAGAAGGGGAGACAGAGAGAAGGAGGAGATGAGTTGGAAGCAGGGGGAGGTCGTCGCAAGGAGCTAGTGGCACAGTCAGACAGCATGTATCGACACCCGGGTTCAGCCAGACAGCATGCCAATCAACGCATGCTGTTGCCACCACCAGAATGCCGTCATTGCAAAGCTCAGCAGTGTGGCATTTATTTTGTGTGTCTGCCTCTGATAACAGCAATGCCATTTGCAACCTGTGCCAAAAGAAACTGAGTCGTGGGAAGTCCAACATCCACCTCGGTACAACTGCTTTGCGAAGGCACACGATCTCACATCACAAACGCCAATGGGATCAACAAATGAGTACAAGCAGCACACAAACTCAAAGCCACCATCCTCCTCCTGGTCCAGCATCTTCAGCCACGTCAACCACTGCTGTCCTCATTGCCCCCTCTCAACCACCCGCCACTCCGCCTCTCACCTTCAGCAGTTCCATCTCATCTACCCACAGTCAGGTGTCTGTAAAAGAAATGTTTGAGCGTAAGAAGCCAATGTCACAGAGTCACCCCCTTGCCCGGCGTCTGACAGCTGGCTTGACGGAACTCTTAGCCCGCCAACTTTTACCATACCAGCTGGTGGAGTCTGAGGCCTTCAAAAAATTTGTCGCTATTGGGATACCACACTGGAAGGTACCCGGACGAATTCTTTTTCAAAAAAGGCAATCCCAAGCCTCTACTTAGTGATTGAACAGGAAGTCATGGCATCTATGGAATACAGTGTTGGGGCAAGGGTCCATCTGACCACTAATACCTGGTCTGCAAAGCACGGTCAGGGCAGGTATATCACGTACACTGCGCATTGGGTCAACCTGCTGACGACTTGCAGGCAGGCCTACTGCCACCTCCTCTACTGCATCCTCTTCGATAACCTCCTCAGCTGAGTCCTCTTCTGCTGCGGCGTCTGGCTGCACATCAACTGAATCCCCCCAGCTCCCCAGGGGCTATTCCACATCCCGGATACGACAGTGTCACGCTGTCTTGGGGTTGACTTGCCTGAAAGCAGAGAGCCACACCGGACCAGCACTCCTGTCCGCCCTGAATGCACAGGTGGATCAGTGGCTGACCCCGCACCAACTGGAGATCGGGAAAGTGGTGTGTGACAATGGAAGCAATTTGTTGGTGGCATTGAATTTGGGCAAGATGTCACATGTGCCGTGCATGGCACGTGTTGAATCTCATCGTACAACGCTTTGTGTCTAAGTACCCAGGCTTACAGGACGTCCTCAAGCAGGCCAGGAAGGTGTGTGGCCATTTCAGGCGTTCCTACACGGCCATGACCGGCCAGTGAGGCGCTTGATTTGTGACAGCCCGTTCGAATTCAACACTCCTAATGTTCGACCGCCTGCTCCAACAAGAAAAAGCAGTCAACGAGTATTTGCATGACCGGGATGCTAGGACAGCCTCTGCGGAGCTGGGAATTTTTTTGCCACATTACTGGACGCTCATGCGCAATGTCTGTAGGCTCATGCGTCCTTTTGAGGAGGTGACAAACCTAGTCAGTCGCACCGAAGGCACCATCAGCGACCTCATCCCATTTGTTTTCTTCCTGGAGCGTGCCCTGCGAAGAGTTCTGGATCAGGCTGTAGATGAGCGTGAAGAGGAAGAGTTGTGGTCACCATCACCACCAGAAACAGCCTTGTCATCATCGCTTGCTGGACCTGCGGCAACGCTGCAAGAGGAGTATGAGGAAGAGGAGTCAGAGGAGGAATGTGGCTTTGAGGAAGAGGAAGACCAACCACAGCAGGCATCCCAGGGTGCTCGTTGTTGTCACCTATATGGGACCCGTGGTGTTGTACGTGGCTGGGGGGAAGAACAGACCGTCAATGACATCAGTGAGGACGAGGAACGGGAAATGAGTAGCTCGGCATCCAACCTTGTGCAAATGGGGTCTTTCATGCTGTCATGTCTGTTGAGGGACCCTTGTATAAAAAGGATGAAGGAGAACGACCTGTACTGGGTGGCCACGCTACTAGACCCCCGGTATAAGCAGAAAGTGGCGGAAATGTTACCAAATTACCAAAAGTCAGAAAGGATGCAGCAGTTCAAAATCAAACTAAAAAATATGCGTTACACAGCTTATAAGGGGGATGTCACAGCACAACGGGAATCTAACTGGGGAAGAGGTGAAAATAATCTTCCTCCTACCATGACCATGGCGGCAAGGACAGGATGCTTTACAGATGTGTTGTTGATGGAGGACATGCAGAGCTTTCAGTCCTACGCATCGCCACAGCCCTTCGGGATCCAGCCTTAGATAACGACTCGACCGGCAGGTAGCAGACTACCTCGTCTTAACTGCAGATATCGACACTCTGAGGAGCGATGAACCCCTTGACTACTGGGTGTGCAGGCTTGACCTGTGGCCTGAGCTATCCCAGTTTGCGATAGAACTTCTGGCCTGCCCCACTTCAAGTGTCCTGTCAGAAAGGACCTTCAGTGCAGCAGGAGGCATTGTCACTGACAAAAGAAGTCGCCTCGGTCAAAAAAGTGTTGATTACCTCACCTTCATTAAGATGAATGAGGCATGGATCCCGAAGGGACTGACAGTGGGGGATACGTTTGACTAACAAAAGGCCTGATGACATGCCTTGGCCTCAAAATGGTCCCCACGCTGCTGTATTTAATGTCTGCATACCGGATGACTTTCGTGAATTCTCCGCCACCAACTAGGGTTCAAGCCGCAATGTTTTAGTCACCTTTCTGCCTGGCAAACATAAATTTTTCCATGCTGCTGCTACAGCAGCGGCTGCAACAATACCTAATTTTTCAGGCATGTGTACATGCCTAATTTTTCTGGCCTCTGGTGCTGCACTGTGGCTGCAAAAACAAAACAAAAAAAAAGGCACATACATGTGTCAATTCCCCTTCATGATCGGTACCTTGTTGTGGTGAAGGGGCTTGCGTATCACAATGAATGATAAGGCCGTTGCTTCATTATGATCAGACTAAAAGCGATCGGCTGGATAATTTTTCATAGAAAAAACATAATTTTTTTTTTTTGTATGGGTTTTTAATATATAAAATAAAAAAATCTGAATAAAGTCTCTTAATAGTTTATTAGAAATAATGCAGACAATTAAAAAAATCCCCATCAATTCCAATACAAAGCAAGTACAAAGCTCAGAACTAAATTATTTCAGGATGTCTGAAGTCTGGGGCCAGGATGTGGAAGGGTGGGCCATATTCTCAATCTGCTCCCCCAACCCTACTGTGAGACAGATATGTGCATGGACATTATTATTACAGTAGAATACCGCACCATACCTGTTACATCCAGTGACGTCTCCTGTGATGTAGACTTTCCTCAACGTCATTATTCAGAGATTAGACCGTCATGATACCTTCTTTCAGCCGCTTCTCGTCTCTGCAGAGTTTCACAGAAAAAAGTTTAGGTTCCTCACTTTACTATCATTCTCTCCTTCCTGGTGTCTCAACACGGTCATCCTGCTGCCCCCCAGCACTGTGCTAGACCCAGACAGATAGTCCCCCATTCCCCATAATATTATTCCCCCTGTATATTATAATGGCCACCTCTGTATTATTAATATAATGGCCCCTCTTTATTATTAATATAATGTCCCCCTCTTTATTATTAATGTGATGGCCTTCTTTTTAATAACAAAGACGTGACCATTATATTAATAATAAAGAGGGGGACATTATATTAATAATAAAGAGAGGGACATTATAAAGAGGGGGACATTATATTAATAATAATGTATTGGCCCCCTCTTTATTATTAATATAATGCCCCCCTCTTTGTTATTAATGTAATGGCCACCTCCCCACTCTTATTACTATGATGTCCAGTCAGTGGCCCTCCTCTTTCTGCTCCTCCCCCACCCCCATAGTGCCCCCAGTGCCTCTGCAATTAGGGTAGGGTACATAAAAAAATTATAATTAATGCTTACCTCTCTCCATCACAGCTTGTGGAGTCCCGGCCCAGGAGGTCATGAACGCCTCACTGTGCCTTCCCGCGCCGCGTCATCTCTCGAGATCCGACGCAGGAGGTCACAGTGAGGTAATCGATTCTTGACCGAATCCTGCGTCGCTCTACTGCCTTATAGGCTTCAGGCCTAGTGGCCTGAAGCCTGTGAGGCATAACGGAGGGGACGGGAGCCATAGGCCCTCAATGAAATTTAAGCTGCCTGGTGCCCCCTGCAATTTGGCGCCCGGGGCAATGCCCCCCCCCGGCCTCCCCCACACCTCACCCCTGGTGAAGACAAAGGCAGGCACTACAACTCCCTGCCATTTCTACTAGAGCAGTCAGGGCCAATAACAATTTTCATACATTAGTAATGGTACAGTAGATCTCCCCTTTGTAAAACCTCACTATGATGAAGTAACTAAACAGTTAAGATTCTCCACTAATCTTTTTCTCATTAATTGTGATATGATTTTTCAGTCCTGATGGGTAAGATGAAGGCTGCTCTTTACCCTCCTTAGGGAGCTGTTTTATGTAAACTGTGTTGACCAGGAAGAGAGACCAGTTCCCAACATCACTGCTAAAGCAGGGCTTGATAAAATTGGAGTGATATGTATGCTTAAAACCCTATAAAAATTGCTTGTATATCCATCAGGGCCGGGAACCTTGCCAGATGGTAGTGAACTGATTGACTTTTGTGCCTCTTCCATGGTAATTGTGACAATAAACACATCAAGTTTCTGGGGCAGGTTTATTTATTTAAACAGACTTGTCCTTTGGCCAAATTAGTCAGTAGCCTTCCTGACGTATTCCCATCACCTAATAAAGCTTTCACGCCTGTCAGCCCATATGTAAAAGATCCTTTGTGCCAAAACTTATTTTTTGCGGACTGGCGAGTTTGGCAACTAAGGGAAATACTAACCTTCTCAAATTTAGTCCAGGCTACTTTTTAAAGGAAATGGACATGCACCATCAAGCTGCCCCCGGTGACTGTATTTGCAGTTTCCCTGAAAATATTTGGGTTCTAGGCATGTTCTCTATGTATCTACGGCTTTTAGAGCATTGAGAGCTTCAGTGGACTCCTCTGCATTGTTGGCTTTGGGCTTGTCAATTTAAAAAAAATATATAATAAATTGTGCTCCAAACCCATTGACAGTATCCTGTTGGCCTGGCTCATCTCTCTGTGACTTTATTTGTACAGGTCCTCCAACAGCAACAGTTATTGCATTTGCCATACATTGGGTTCATTGCACATTGCAGTTTCATTGCAGTTTCTGTCATGATTCACAGCAAAAACACAACAAAAATGCAAAGTGCATTGAATCCCTGTTTACTCACCCCAATTTGTATTTACCATGTAGTCAATTGTGGCAAAAGTAATATCACTTAATTAATAAAAATGTGCTTATTCTCACTCAATTGTATTGAGAGAATTAAGTCATGTCATAGCCAGACTCTTATTTCAGATATTTGAGGACCTTATACTGACAGTTCCACAGGATTGGCGCATAGCAAATATGGTGCCAATATTCAAAAAGGGTACAAAAACAGAGCCTGGAAACTATAGGCCGGTAAGTTTAACATCTGTTCTGGGTAAACTGTTTGAAGGTTTTCTAAGAGATGCTATCTTGGAGTATGTCAAGGAAAATAAGCAAATAACGCCATATCAGCATGGCTTCATGAGGGATCGGTCATGTCAAGCTAATTTAATCAGTTTCTATGAGGAGGTAAGTTCTAGACTTGACAGCGGTGAATCAATGGATGTCGGATATCTGGACTTCTCCAAAGCATTTCACACTGTACCACATAAAAGGTTAGTATATAAAATGAGAATGCTTGGACTGGGAGAAAATGTCTGTCTGTGGGTAATGTGACACAGTGAGAGGTTTTGTCTAGCAAGGCAGGTATTTTCCTCCAAGCATGTGCTGCTGGGCTGATTTACAGCCAGGTGAGGTCAAATACCGGTCTGGGTTTTGGCAGCACCTGGCAATCCTTAAATAGGCAGCTGGGCTCAGAAGCCGTGTCTCTGTGTTGGGATCTGGGAGCCGTGTGTCTGGATGAAGGCTTGCTGCCTGTTTGGCGTGAAAACAGGTTGGTGCCGCATGGTGTGAATAAACACCAACACCACAAGGTAACTTTTTGTTTGAATATGGCTACTTGTTTTGTCACTTGCCTAAAGTCTGAATAAAACACTGAGGCACAAAGGGGTGATGGCACCTACTTCTACAGGCTGCCTATGAGGACCAGATGTCAGCTGTCTACAGGAAGGTAAGTGTCTGTGTGTAGAAATAGGTGTATAACTACTTGTATGTTCATGTGTATGTAATGTGTGTATGTGTATATATTTATATATATATATATATATATATATATATATACAGTACAGACCAAAAGTTTGGACACACCTTCTCATTCAAAGAGTTTTCTTTATTTTCATGACTATGAAAATTGTAGATTCACACTGAAGGCATCAAAACTATGAATTAACACATGTGGAATTATATACATAAAAAAAAAGTGTGAAACAACTGAAAATATGTCATATTCTAGGTTCTTCAAAGTAGCCACCTTTTGCTTTGATTACTGCTTTGCACACTCTTGGCATTCTCTTGATGAGCTTCAAGAGGTAGTCACCTGAAATGGTTTTCACTTCACAGGTTTGCCCTGTCTGGTTTAATCAGTGGGATTTCTTGCCTTATAAATGGGTTTGGGACCATCAGTTGCATTGTGGAGAAGTCAGGTGGATAAACAGCTGATAGTCCTAATGAATAGACTGTTAGCTGCTTTTTTCTTGCCATAATAAAAATTCTAAGTAAAGAAAAACGAGTGGCCATCATTACTTTAAGAAATGAAGGTCAATCAGTCCGAAAAATTGGGAAAACTTTGAAAGTGTCCCAAAGTGCAGTCACAAAAACCATCAAGCGCTACAAAGAAACTGGCTCACATGCGGACCGCACCAGGAAAGGAATACCAAGAGTCACCTCTGCTGCGGAGGATAAGTTCATCCGAGTCACCAGCCTCAGAAATCGCAGGTTAACAGCAGCTCAGATTAGAGACAAGGTCAATGCCACACAGAGTTCTAGCAGCAGACACATCTCTAGAACAACTGTTAAGAGGAGACTGTGTGAATCAGGCCTTCATGGTAGAATATCTGCTAGGAAACCACTGCTAAGGACAGGCAACAAGCAGAAGAGACTTGTTTGGGCTAAAGAACACAAGGAATGGACATTAGACCAGTGGAAATCTGTGCTTTGGTCTGATGAGTCTAAATTTGAAATCTTTGGTTCCAACCACCGTGTCTTTGTGTGACGCAGAAAAGGTGAACGGATGGACTCTACATGCCTGGTTCCCACTGTGAAGCATGGAGGAGGAGGTGTGATGGTGTGGGGGTGCTTTGCTGGTGACACTGTTGGGGATTTATTCAAAATTGAAGGCATACTGAACCAGCATGGCTACCACAGCATCTTGCAGCGGCATGCTATTCAATCCGGTTTGCGTTTAGTTGGACCATCATTTACTTTTCAACAGGACAATGACCCCAAACACACCTCCAGGCTGTGTAAGGGCTATTTGACCATGAAGGAGAGTGATGGGGTGCTGCTCCAGATGACCTGGCCTCCACAGTCACCGGACCTGAACACAATCGAGATGGTTTGGGGTGAGCTGGACCGCAGAGTGAAGGCAAAAGGGCCAACAAGTGCTAAGCATCTCTGGGAACTCCTTCAAGACTGTTGGAAGACCATTTCAGGTGACTACCTCTTGAAGCTCATCAAGAGAATGCCAAAAGTGTGCAAAGCAGTAATCAAAGCAAAAGGTGGCTACTTTGAAGAACCTAGAATATGACATATTTTCAGTTGTTTCACACTTTTTTGTTATGTATATAATTCCACATGTGTTAATTCATAGTTTCGATGCCTTCAGTGTGAATCTACAATTTTCATAGTCATGAAAATAAAGAAAACTCTTTAAATGAGAAGGTGTGTCCAAACTTTTGGTCTGTACTGTATATATATAGTATATATGTTCATATATGTGGTCAGTGCGTATGTGAGTGTGTCCATGTATGTTGTGAGTGCGTATGTCAGTGGGTCCATGTACAGTCATGTGAAAAAATTAGGACACCCTTTGAAAGCATGTGGTTTTTTGTAACATTTTTAATAAAAGGTTATTTCATCTCCGTTTCAACAATACAGAGAGATTAAAGTAATCCGACTAAACAAAGAAAACTGAAGAAAAGTCTTTTCAAGATCTTCTGTAAATGTCATTCTACAAAAATGCCTATTCTAACTGAGGAAAAAGATAGGACACCCTTGCCCCTAATAGCGAGTGTTACCTCCTTTGGCTGAAATAACTGCAGTGAGACGGTTCTTGTAGCCATCTACCAGTCTTCGACATCGGTCTGAGGAAATTTTACCCCACTCCTCAATGCAGAACTTTTTCAGCTGTGAGATGTTTGAGGGGTTTCTTGCACGTACAGCCCTTTTCAAGTCACCCCACAGCATCTCAATGGGATTCAAATCTGGACTTTGACTTGGCCATTCCAGGACTCTCCATTTCTTCTTTTTCAGCCAATCTTTGGTTGATTTACTAGTATGTTTTGGGTCATTGTCATGTTGCATGGTCCAGTTCCGCTTCAGCTTTAATTTTCTAACTGATGGTCTCACATGTTCTTCAAGCACCTTCTGATACACAGTAGAATTCATCGTGGATTCTATGATGGTGAGCTGACCAGGTCCTGCTGCAGCAAAGCAGCCCCAAACCATGACACTTCCACCTCCATGCTTCACAGTTGGTATGAGGTTCTTTTCTTGGAATGCTGTGTTTGGTTTACGCCAAACATGTCCTCTGCTGTTGTGTCCAAATAATTCAATTTTGGACTCATCTGTCCAAAGAACATTATTCCAGAAGTCCTGGTCTTTGTCAACTTTATCTCTGGCAAATGTCAGTCTGGCCTCGATGTTTCTCTTGGAAAGCAAAGGTTTCCTCCTTGCACACCTCCCATGCAAGTTAAACTTGTACAGTCTCTTTCTGATTGTAGAGGCATGTACTTCTACATCAACAGTAGCCAGAGCCTGCTGTAGTTCTCGAGATGACACTTTAGGGTTTTTGGAGACCTCTTTTAGCATCTTGCGGTCTGCTCTTGGGGTGAACTTGCTGGGGCGACCAGTCCTGGGCATGTTGGCAGTTGTTTTGAAAGCCCTCCACTTGTAGACTATCTTCCGGACAGTGGAATGGCTGATTTCAAAATCTTTTGAGATCTTTTTAAATCCCTTCCCAGACTCATAGGCTGCTACAATCTTTTTTCTGAAGTCCTCTGACAGCTCTTTTGCTCTCACCATGGTGCTCACTCTCACTTCAACAGTCAGGAGCACACCAAACTAAATGTCTGAGGTTTAAATAGGGCAAGCCTCATTCAACATGCAGAGTAACGATCTACTAATTATGTGCACCTGGTGTGATATACCTGTGTGAGATCTGAGCCAATTTAAGAGGGAATACATGTGAGGGTGTCCTATCTTTTTCCTCAGTTAGAATAGGCATTTTTGTAGAATGACATTTACAGAAGATCTTGAAAAGACTTTTCTTCAGTTTTCTTTGTTTAGTTGGATTACTTTAATCTCTCTGTATTGTTGAAACGGAGATGAAATAACCTTTTATTAAAAATGTTACAAAAAACCACATGCTTTCAAAGGGTGTCCTAATTTTTTCACATGACTGTATGTGGTGAGTGCCTGTATGAGTGGGTCCATTTATGTGGAGAATGTGTGTATGAATGCATCCATGTATGTGGTGAGTTACTGTATGAGTGCATCCATGTATGTGGTGAGTGCCTGTGTGAGTGCGTCCATGTATGTGGTGAGTGACTGTATGAGTGCGTCTATGTATGTGGTGAGTGCGTGTATCAGTGCGTCCATGTATGTGGTGAGTGTGTGTATGAGTGCGTCTATGTATGTGGTGAGTGTGTGTATGAGTGCATCCATGTATGTGGTGAGTGTGTGTATGAGTGCGTCCATGTATGTGGTGAGTGTGTGTATGAGTGCGTCCATGTATGTGGTGAGTGTGTGTATGAGTGCATCCATGTATGTGGTGAGTGCGTGTATGAGTGCGTCCATGTATGTGGTGAGTGTGTGTATGAGTGCGTCCATGTATGTGGTGAGTGTGTGTATGAATGCGTCCATGTATGTGGTGCGTCCATGTAGGGTTGTTGCAAAACCAGCATTTTTATTCGATTTCGATACCATAAAAAAGTATTGCGATACTGGATACCATTCGATACCACGCAAAAAAAATAAAACACCCAAAAAGCCATGTGCATTCCGCATTTAAAAAAATGGCGATCGCGCAGTTTTATATTTATTCTTTTCTGTTCTGGTGTTCACCGCATAGGAGATTTTTTTTATATTTTAATAGTTTGGACTTTTCGGACGTGGCAATATGTAATATGTTTATTTATTTATTGTTTACCGTATTTTTCGCCCCATAAGACGCACTTTTTCTTCCCCCAAAATGGGGGAGAAATGCCCCTGCGTCTTATGGGGCGAATGCGTGGAGTTTTACATCGCTGCCAGCGATGTATCAGTGAGCGGGGAGGGACTGTGAGGAGCTGGGGGCCGGCAATAGCGGCGGGGCGGTGCAGTCAGTGTAGTATAGCACCGCCCCGCCGCTCTGGTATACTAATATAAGAAATCATATTGAAGTAATAGTTATTAAACATGTCCCCCAACTGCTATTACTACCTTCCCTCCTAATCGCTGCTGTAGAATTCAGGCCAGTCGGGCGGGCGGCAGCGTAACTCGTGTCACGTGCCTGCGCCGCCTACTTTATGAATGAAGTAGGCGGCGCAGGCAAGTGACGTCAGTGAGACGCGCCGGCCGGCCGTCCTGCCGGCCGTCCTGCCGGTCTGATTTCTACAGCAGCGATTAGGATGAACGGTAGTAATAGGAGTTGGGGGGCATGTTTAATAAATATTAATTCAATATGACAATTTATATTTTGTGCGGCGGCGACGGGCGGGGGCGGGGGGGGTCGACAGTTCAGATTGCGATCTGTGGATGGCACTGTTACAGGGGGGGGGGGATCTGTGAATGGCACTGTTATGGGCTGGGGGGGTCTGTGCATGGCACTGTTATGGGCTGGGGGGTCTGTGGATGGCACATATATAACAGTGCCACCCACAGATCCCCCCCCAGCCCATAACAGTGCCATCCACGGATCCCCCCTGTAACAGTGTCAGCCACAGACCCCCCCCTGTAACAGTGCAAGCCACAGATCCCCCCCCATAACAGTGTCCGTCATCCACAGATCCCCCCATAACAGTGTCCGTCATCTACAGATCCCCCCATAAGTGTCCGTCATCCACAGATCCCCCCATAACAGTGTCCGTCATCCACAGATCCCCCCATAACAGTGTCCGTCATCCACAGATCCCCCCATAACAGTGTCCGTCATCCACAGATCCCCCCATAACAGTGTCCGTCATCCACAGATTCCCCCCTATAACAGTGTCCGTCATCCACAGATCCCCCCTATAACAGTGTCCGTCATCCACAGATCCCCCCTATAACAGTGTCCGTCATCCACAGATCCCCCCCATAACAGTGTCCGTCATCCACAGATCCCCCCCATAACAGTGTCCGTCATCCACAGATCCCCCCTATAACAGTGTCCGTCATCCACAGATCCCCCCTATAACAGTGTCCGTCATCCACAGATCCCCCCCATAACAGTGTCCGTCATCCACAGATCCCCCCTATAACAGTGTCCGTCATCCACAGATCCCCCCCATAACAGTGTCAGTCATCCACAGATCCCCAGTAATAGTGCCATCCACAGACCACCATTAGTTCCAAACCCACAGCACACCTTTTGGTTAAAAATGTTTTTTTTCTTATTTTCCTCCCCAAAAACCTAGGTGCGTCTTATGGGCCGGTGCGTCTTATAGGGCGAAAAATACGGTATATGTTTTATATGTAAAATTGGGAAAGGGGGTGATTTATACTTACCGTATTTTTTGCCCCATAAGATGCACTTTTCCCCCCCAAAAGTGGGGGGAAAATGCCCCTGCATCTAACGAAATTTTTACTCCGCTTGAAACATGTATCAGCAGGGAGGAGCGGCTGGAGGCTTGCAACTCGCGTCGGGGCCCAATGCAGTCATTGTACTCTAATACACCGGGCCCGCACACACATCAGTATTCATATGTAACATCCATAGATATCCCCATAACAGTGTCCCTGTGTATGGTAAATAGTGACCCCAATACAGGGGGTGGAGGCTGGCAACTGGTGTTGAAATCTCGGCGGGGCCCAGTGCAGTTACTGTACTCTATTAGATCAGGCCCCGCACACACCAGTATTCATATGTAAACTGTAGGCAATCGATATGTAAACTGCAAGGTAGCGCAATCCACGTAGTACTCACTAGCAGGCAGGCTGGTCAGTCACTCACTCACTTCCTCACGCGCATGCTCCTCCCACTTTATTAATGAAGCAGGTGGAGCAGGCGAATGAGGAAGTGAGTGACCGGCTAGCCTGCAGTGCCTGCTAGTACAGGAGTTTCATAGTGAATACTATGCGGATTGCGCTACCTTGCAGTTTACATATGTATTGCCTACAGTTTACATATCGATTGCCTACAGTTTACATATGAATACTGGTGTGTGCGGGGCCTGATCTAATAGAGTACAGTAACTGCACTGGGCCCCGCCGAGATTTCAACACCAGTTGCCAGCCTCCACCCCCTGTATTGGGGTCACTATTTACCATACACAGTGACATGTGTATGGGGGATATCTGTGGATGTTAGATATGAATACTGGTGTGTGCCGATATAATGGAGTACAGTTACTGCACCGGGCCCCGCCGAGATTTCAACACCAGTTGCCAGCCTCCACCCCTTGTATTGGGGTCACTATTTACCGGGACACTGTTATGGGGGATATCTGTGAATGACACATATGTAACGGATCTCCTGGCACCCCGACTGGGTACCTCCATTGATGGATGCTCCTAGTGCTTCCCGAGGGCTCCAAGCACTCCGCTCTACACCGTAACTACCACAGGAACAGCTCTTATAAAAGCTAGGAGTTATAGCCAGGGGAGTATACAGCGTATAGCAATCCCCACACACATGAGACGAGGCTCTATGTTGAATGTAAAACAGGAACTCTTTAATGGGTTATTTTTTCTGCCTTTTATGCAGGTCTCCTGGCTAATATACAGTTTATATATTAGCCAATCACATGCATGTACAGTATTAAAACCTTCCCAGCAATTGTACACAAAACCCCCTTCCCTCTGTCTGTAATGCAATAAAAAAAAATACAATGGGCATTGTCTTTGACGCAATCAACAAAACACAATTACCAAAACACAGTAGGCTAGGCCTGTGGTACAATTACCAAACATAATGGGCTAACTTAATCACTCACAGGCAGAAAACACACATTTTTCCCAAAACGCAGAAAACACCTCAAAATCCCACATATCCCCATAATTTATACATCCATGGATAGCTCTGATCTGGGTGAACAACATATCCAAAAATCACCCAGATCCGAGTAGGGGTTCCATGGAAGTCACGTTTGGCTGACCGCAAGCATGGCTTTCCTGCCCAAAACAGTTCCACAGATTTAGGCTGTGCGGCCGGTCTATCTTTTTTAAAGTTAGGCCTCTTTCACACGGGCGTCATGTTTTTTGCCCGGATAAGAGGCAGGTGCGTTGCGGGAAAATGCTAAATTTTTCTGCGCGAGTGCAAAACATTGTAATGCGTTTTGCACGCGCGTGAGAAAAATCGGCGGGTTTGGGATCAGGGTTGTGTAGATTGTATTATTTTCCCTTATAACATGTTTTTTTTTTTTAAAGGGTAACCTCCCAAATCAATAAATGAATGTTAAATAGATAGATATAAAAGTAGGTATAAACTCTGGCTGATAAGCCCAAAAAGAGAAAGGTAAGTACTTGAATAAATAAATAGATGGGTGAATAAATTACTTCACATCTGCACAAAAAATATATACCGTATTTTTCGCCCCATAAGACGCACTTTTTCTTCCCCCAAAATGGGGGAGAAATGCCCCTGCGTCTTATGGGGCGAATGCTGCCACTTTTACATCGCAAGCTGCGATGTATGAGCAGAGCGGGGACTCGGGGAGGGACTGGGAGGAGCTGGGGGCCGGCAATAGCGGCGGGGCGGTGCAGTCAGTGTAGTATAGCACCGCCCCGCCGCTCCGGTATACTAATATAAGATCTCATATTGAAGTAATAGTTATTAAACATGCCCCCCAACTGCTATTACTACCTTACCTCCTAATCGCTGCTGTAGAATTCAGGCCAGGCGGGCGGGCGGCAGCGTAACTCGTGTCATGTGCCTGCGCCGCCTACTTTATGAATGAAGTAGGCGGCGCAGGCAAGTGACGTCAGTGAGACGCGCCGGCCGGCCGTCCTGCCTGCCTGATTTCTACAGCAGCGATTAGGATGAAAGGTAGTAATAGGAGTTGGGGGGCATGTTTAATAACTATTAATTCAATATGACAACTTATATTTTGTGCGGCAGCGGCGGGAGGAGGGGGGGTGCGGTTCGGATTGCGATCTGTGGATGGCACTGTTACAGGGGGGGGGGGATCTGTGAATGGCACTGTTATGGGCTGGGGGGGTCTGTGCATGGCACTGTTATGGGCTGGGGGGGTCTGTGGATGGCACATATATAACAGTGCTATCCACAGATCCCCCCTGTAACAGTGTCAGCCACAGACCCCCCCCCCCCCTGTAACAGTGCAAGCCACAGATCCCCCCATAACAGTGTCCGTCATCCACAGATCCCCCCATAACAGTGTCCGTCATCCACAGATCCCCCCATAACAGTGTCCGTCATCCACAGATCCCCCCATAACAGTGTCCGTCATCCACAGATCCCCCCCATAACAGTGTCCGTCATCCACAGATCCCCCCCATAACAGTGTCAGTCATCCACAGATCCCCCCATAACAGTGTCCGTCATCCACAGATCCCCCCATAACAGTGTCCGTCATCCACAGATCCCCCCATAACAGTGTCCGTCATCCACAGATCCCCCCATAACAGTGTCCTTCATCCACAGATCCCCCCCATAACAGTGTCAGTCATCCACAGATCCCCCCATAACAGTGTCCGTCATCCACAGATCCCCCCATAACAGTGTCCGTCATCCACAGATCCCCCCATAACAGTGTCCGTCATCCACAGATCCCCCCCATAACAGTGTCAGTCATCCACAGATCCCCCCCATAACAGTGTCAGTCATCCACAGATCCCCAGTAATAGTGCCATCCACAGACCACCATTAGTTCCAAACCCACCAAACACACAGCACACCTTTTGGTTAAAAATATTTTTTTTCTTATTTTCCTCCCCAAAAACCTGGGTGCGTCTTATGGGCCGGTGCGTCTTATAGGGCGAAAAATACGGTATATAAAAAAAAAATTGAATAAAGCATGATACATAGAAGGATGGGGGCATTTCTAGTCAGAACACAGATTATTGATTTATTATCTAATGTATAACTCATTATCAATTTTCTCAGTAGTGACTGTATTCCAGGGTTTTGTTCAGGCCAAATGGGCGAGAGTGTTAAACCTATAGATCCAGTACAGCTCTTTCCTACAAAGCTGAGAGTAGGATTGGGATACTAGATCTATGGGGGTCAGTTTCAGACCCAAGAAGTTACCCTCATGTACTTCAGATAAATGTTTGGATACTCCATGTTTTAAGTACTCTCGCTGAATGTTGGAACGGTTTTGATTGAGCCTTTCTCTTAATGTTATGTTTCTATAGTAATATCAGGAAGTATTACTTTACTGAGAGAGTAGTGGATGCATGGAATAGCCTTCCTGTAGAAGTGGTAGCTGCAAATACAGTGGAGGAGTTTAAGCATGCATGGGATAGGCATAAGGCCATCCTTCATATAAGATAGGGCCAGGGGCTATTCATAGTATTCAGTATATTGGGCAGACTAGATGGGCCAAATGGTTCTTACCTGCCGACACAGTCTATGTTTCTATGTTTGGTTGGTGCGGCCTATGTATTGCAGGCCACAGGGGCAGTCCAACACATAGACCACAATCTTGACGTTACAGTTCATATGGTGTTTAAGTGTTGTATATACAGCCTGTACTGATATGTGAGGTATGAGGTATAATAGATGCAGTGTGTACAGGTATATAGTAAATACAGCAGTGTATTGACAGCTTGTACCTCGCATATCAGTACACTGCTGTATATACTATATATCTGTACACACAGCATATATTATACCTCATACCTCACATATCATTACACTACTGTATATACTATAAATCTGTACACACTGCATCTATTATACCTCGTACGTCACATAGTACACTGCTGTATAAACTATATATCTGTACACTGCATCTATTATACCTCATACCTCACAAATCAGTACACTGCTGTATATACTATATATCTGTACACTGCATCTATTATACCTCATACCTCACATATCAGTACACTGCTGTATATACTATATCTGTACACACTGCATCTATTATACCTCATACCTCACATATCAGTACACTGCTGTATATACTATATATCTGTACACTGCATCTATTATACCTCATACCTCACATATCAGTACACTGCTGTATATACTATAAATCTGTACACACTGCATCTATTATACCTCGTATGTCACATAGTACACTGCTGTATAAACTATATATCTGTACACTGCATCTATTATACCTCATACCTCACAAATCAGTACACTGCTGTATATACTATATATCTGTACACTGCATCTATTATACCTCATACCTCACATATCAGTACACTGCTGTATATACTATATCTGTACACACTGCATCTATTATACCTCATACCTCACATATCAGTACACTGCTGTATATACTATATATCTGTACACTGCATCTATTATACCTCATACCTCACATATCAGTACACTGCTGTATATACTATATATCTGTACACACTGCATCTATTATACCTCGTACGTCACATAGTACACTGCTGTATAAACTATATATCTGTACACTGCATCTATTATACCTTATACCTCACAAATCAGTACACTGCTGTATATACTATATATCTGTACACTGCATCTATTATACCTCATACCTCACATATCAGTACACTGCTGTATATACTATATCTGTACACACTGCATCTATTATACCTCATACCTCACATATCAGTACACTGCTGTATATACTATATATCTGTACACTGCATCTATTATACCTCATACCTCACATATCAGTACACTGCTGTATATACTATAAATCTGTACACACTGCATCTATTATACCTCGTATGTCACATAGTACACTGCTGTATAAACTATATATCTGTACACTGCATCTATTATACCTCATACCTCACAAATCAGTACACTGCTGTATATACTATATATCTGTACACTGCATCTATTATACCTCATACCTCACATATCAGTACACTGCTGTATATACTATATATCTATACACTGCATCTATTATACCTCATACCTCACATATCAGTACACTGCTGTATATACTATATCTGTACACACTGCATCTATTATACCTCATACCTCACATATCAGTACACTGCTGTATATACTATATATCTGTACACTGCATCTATTATACCTCATACCTCACATATCAGTACACTGCTGTATATACTATATATCTGTACACACTGCATTTATTATACTTCATACCTCACATATCAGTACACTGCTGTATAAACTATATATCTGTACACTGCATCTATTATACCTCCTACCTCACAAATCAGTACACTGCTGTATATACTATATATCTGTACACTGCATCTATTATACCTCGTACCTCACATATCAGTACACTGCTGTATATACTATATCTGTACACACTGCATCTATTATACCTCATACCTCACATATCAGTACACTGCTGTATATACTATATAAAGCGTGCAAGAAGTGACGCACAGGAATGGCGCAAACAATGGAGGAGGTGCTCTCAGTAAAAAAGGAATCACCCTTCCTTTTAAAAAGTAAGAGTATATAAATAAATAAAATACTGGGCACTCTCCAAATATATGTACCTCACAGTTTATTAGATAACATAGGCAAACAATTCATAAAACACACATATTCTTAAAATTATTAATAAAAATAGATATAGATATAAAATTTGGGTGGGTTGTAAAATATATGTCAAGAGCCTTGGGTGATGATAGCCTCCAAACAATGGGAATGAAAATGCTCGATGTAAATGTCCATTCAACCTTAATTGGAATAAAGTCTATATTGTTATTGCAGGTATACGGAACCCACGATAATTGTGTCCTCCAAGCAGAAAAACAAAAATGCAGCTGGTGAATTACAGTGATTGATTTATGCGGCGTCCCGCTGTTACTCACTGTTTAGTTGCAATGCAGGATTCTGCTGCTATGCCAAAGCCTTTAGGAGTTGTGGTTCGGATCGGTATTCCATTCGACCCTTTCCCCTCACTGTCTCTCAAGCGCCGCTCTATAGATGTGAGCTCCGGCGCTTGTTGTATTTGTCGGTTCCCTTTTCAGCGCTGGATTTTCAGTTCAGACGAGCGTCATGCGCCCCTCTGGTGGATCTGTGTCAAAGCGCCTCGGGTCTCCGGTTTAGACAGGATTAGCTTGGGGTATATGTAGTCCTTTGGCTGGCGAACTCAATGTCCATAGGGGGGTTCTTTACACCAAACGTGTTTCGGGGTCCTTAGTCACCCCTTCCTCAGTGGTAGTGAGGCCCCCTTCTGACTTTCTCTTTATAGTTGTTGGTAATTGCATTAGTGGCATCTGCTGTGTGATTTGGGCTTGCTTTACAAAACCTGGTGTGGATTTCAAACTGCCCATTTTTCCGTATTTTCTCTCTTTATTTACCCTGTTGAATTTTCTTTGTAAAGGGAATCTTATCCATTCGTTTACTGCACAGTGATCGTGTTCAATAACAGTTATAATATAACTATATTTCATTTCAATGCATTTACTTTGTAACAGTTCATTTTAATACATATAATTGCAGATGTGTCCTTTTTATCGTGTTGCATCTGAACTCTAAAAACAAACTGCTAATTCTTTCCTGCGACATTCATGCGGTTTTGTTCGGGTTCACTACTGGTGCAAGAAATATATCTCCCCATATATGTTTACCCACCCCAGATATTTTTTCAATTTTCCTTCTTTTGTTGAATTACATGCATATGCAGTGAATGAATATTATAAATATAAATACTATAAAAAGACATATATCATATAAAATAAAAATATACATATCAAAATCATTCAATAAAGTTATTAATATTACCATTCCATTGTAAAAATACATAATAAACTTAAGGTATTTATTTAAATATTGTCTATAAAAAATATATTATATATAATATTTTCCAATTATATAATATTTTCGAAAAGTAATGGAGAAGGTGTGGGTCTGCAGATCATATACGAATTTGACGGGTATGGGACTGATGGACCGGTGGAAGTCCGCCGCGAAGGACCGGACCCCCCCAGAAATAAATTCACTGGGAAGGATCCCCTCCCCCGCGGCGGGCCCCCACCCATCTCACAGGAATCCGAAGAGCTCGAACTCCGCATTCAGTCCTCCCGGTACAAGTGTGTTTAATTCATATATTCTCTGAGTCTCCAATCTGGACATCTTACTTATATGGTCTCCCCCCCTCCATTCTTTGTTTACCTTATCTATTGCGGCGAATTTGAGACCAGATGGATTCTGATTATGTAACACCTTAAAATGTTTGGACAGTACATGTGTTTCCAAACCTTTTTTGATGTTAGCTATATGCTCGGAAATGTGCTTTTTCAGGGGCTCACATCTATAGAGCGGCGTTTGAGAGACAGTGAGGGGAAAGGGTCGAATGGAATACCGATCCGAACCACAACTCCTAAAGGCTTTGGCATAGCAGCAGAATCCTGCATTGCAACTAAACAGTGAGTAACAGCAGGACGCCGCATAAATCAATCACTGTAATTCACCAGCTGCATTTTCGTTTTTCTGCTTGGAGGACACAATTATCGTGGGTTCCGTATACCTGCAATAACAATATAGACTTTATTCCAATTAAGGTTGAATGGACATTTACATCGAGCATTTTCATTCCCATTGTTTGGAGGCTATCATCACCCAAGGCTCTTGACATATATTTTACAACCCACTCAAATTTTATATCTATATCTATTTTTATTAATAATTTTAAGAATATGTGTGTTTTATGAATTGTTTGCCTATGTTATCTAATAAACTGTGAGGTACATATATTTGGAGAGTGCCCAGTATTTTATTTATTTGTATATACTATATATCTGTACGCACTGCATCTATTATACCTCATAGCTCACATATCAGTACACTGCTGCATATACTATATATCTGTACATATTGCATCTATAATACTGTTTAATATATGCAGTGTATATATATATATATATATATATATATAGAGAGAGAGAGAGAGAGAGAGAGAGCTGTGTATTGATGTGAGACATACAAGGTATAATACTGTAGATGCAGTGTTTACAGATATGTGGTCAGTTATACATTATGGTCACTGTGTGTGAGGTACATGAGGTAGTGGTCACTGTAACTGTCTGAAGTATTATACATGAGTGAGCAATGAGTAAAAACATGGCATGGGGGTGGGGGTAAATGACAAGAAGTGGAGGACCTCCGCTTACCACTCCATTCCAGTCTGTATGGATCAATGCAGAGCTGATTGTGAACTTCTAATACTTGCTGTTAGGAGTTGAAGGACCTGTAATTATGTCATCACAGGTCCTGGCAGATGGACCTTTTAAACCTAGGAACTACACAATTTTTGGTGCAATTCCTTTGCTAGATTCTGCAGGACCTGTGATGTTGAATATGATGTCATCACAGATCCTGGTAGATGCACTGGGAACCTGGGAACTACGCTTTACACTGTGCAGTTTCCTTACAGGACATGTGATGACATCATCAAAGGTCCTTTAGCTTTAGAAAAATAGACAGGAGCAATTAGGGGGAGGGGCCTCTCCTCCACTTCAGGCCCCTCTTTCTCACGGGCCCGATAGCAGCTGCGTGGTCTGCCTATATGGTAAGTACGCCACTGGTCACTGTATCTACACGGTCCGAAATACTAAGGCAACATATACACCGTCTGGAGCCACACCGAAAAGAACCTATGGACGATATTCTGGCTTTACCATAGGGAAGACCATGGTTGCAACCCTCCAACTTGGGACATGAGGGTGCTAAAATACTATTCAAGGTGCATGCTCGTCTGTAGGTGATACTCGGTTTAGTTGGGAGTAGAGTTGAGCGGACACCTGAATGTTCAGGTTCGGCAGGTTCGGCCGAACTTTAAAAAAAGTCAATGGGGACCCGAACTTTTGGCCACTAAAATGGCTCTAAAATAGCCCTGGAAACAGCTAGAGTGCTGCAAAAGGCAGCAAAATGTGCTTAAGAGCATGGCAAATGCTCTGCAAACAAATGTGGATAGGAAAATGAATTAAAAAAACATAAAAGACCTTAAAAAAATAAAAATTAGGAATGATGTAGAATGAAGAGGTTGAGGAGGGGGTGAATGGGTGGATGTGGCCGTGTAGGCTCACGTGGCGGTCTAGGTGGAAGCGGCGGCGAAGGAGGAATAGGTAGCCAACGCAGGTGTGTGTTATTTAGCATTTTTACATATGGGTATCCCCCAAAATATTGGGACATATAATTTTTTTTTAAAATAAGTGCACTTTAGTACAAGGATGGATGGTTGAGGCTGTTAGAACTATCTATTCTGCACAAGTTACAGGCAATTCCTGAGGGATCCAAGCCTGGTTCATTTTAATGAACGTGAGCTTGTCCACGTTGGCTGTGGACAGGCGGCTGCGTCTGTCTGTAATGACACCTCCTGCCGTGCTAAATACACGTTCAGAGAGTACACTGGCTGCAGGGCAGGCCAGCACCTCCAAGGCATACAGGGCAAGCTCTGGCCATTTGGACAATTTGGAGACCCAGAAGTTGAATGGGGCAGAACCATCAGTCAGTACGTGTAGGCGTGTGCACAGGTACTGTTCCACCATGTTGTTCAAATGCTGCCTCCTGCTAACACGCTCCATATCAGCAGTTGGGGCCGGTTGTTGCAGCGAGGTGACAAAGCTTTTCCACATGTCGGCCATGCTAACCCTGCCTTCTGAGGTGCTGGTGCTGACACAGCTGCGTTGGTGACCTCTTCCTCCTCCCCTGCCTTCACCTTGTGCTTCCACTTGTCCCCCAGTGTCAGTCAGGAATGCTCTCAGGAGCGTGTCTACCAGCGTGTGCCTGTAGTCGCGCATCTTCTGATCACGATCCAGTGAGGGAATTAAGGACGGCACATTGTCTTTGTAACGGGGATCCAGCAGGGTGGCCACCCAGTAGTCAGCACACGTTAAAATTTGGGCAACTCTGCTGTCGTTGCGCAGGCACTGCAGCATGTAGTCGCTCATGTGTGCCAGGCTGCCCAGAGGTAAGGACAAGTTGTCCTCTGTGGGAGGCGTATCGTCTGTATCCTCCGTATCCCCCCAGCCACGCACTAGTAATGGGCCCGAGCTGCGTTGGATGACACCCCGCTGTGAACATGCTTCATCCCCATCCTCCTCCTCTTCCTCCTCGTCCTCCAGTAGTGGGCCCTAGGTGGCCAAATTTGTACCTGGCCTCTGCTGTTGCAAAAATCATTTTTCTGAGCCACTTCTAAAAGACTGGCCTGAAAGTGTTAGAGATGACCCCTCTTCCTCCTCCTCGTCCTGGGCCACATCCTCTTCCATCATCGCCCTAAGTGTTTTCTCAAGGAGACATAGAAGTGGTATTGAAATGCTGATAACGGCGTCATCGCCACTGGCCATTTGGTGCAGTACTTGAAACAGAGCAACAGGGCACAAAGGTCTTGCATGGAGGCCCAGTCATTGGTGGTGAAGTGGTGCTGTTCCGCAGTGCGACTCACCCGTGCACGCTGCAGCTGAAACTCCACTATGGCCTGCTGCTGCTCGCACAGTCTCTCCAGCATGTGCAAGGTGGAGTTCCACCTGGTGGGCACATCGCATATGAGGCGGTGAGCGGCAAGGCTGAAGTTACGCTGTAGAGCAGACAGCCGAGCGGCGGTAGGATGAGAACTCCGGAAGCGCGCACAGAAGGCCCGCACTTTATGCAGCAGCTCTGACATGTCGGGGTAGTGGTAAATGAATTTCTGCACCACCTAATTCAGCACATGCGCCAGGCAAGCGATATGCGTCAAACCGGCTAGTCCCAGAGCTGCAACGAGATTTCGCCTATTAATGCACACCACCAGCCGGGCTTGAGGCTCACTGGCAGCAACCACTCGTCGGTCTGTTGTTCTATACCCCGCCACAACTCCTGCACGGTGTGGGGCCTGTCCCCCAAACACATCAGTTTCAGAACGGCCTGCTGACGTTTACCCCGGGCTGTGCTGAAGTTGGGGGTGAAGGTCTGTCACTGACCAAATGAGGAGGTGGTAGAAGAGGAGGAGGAAGCCGAGTAGGAAGAGGAGGCAACAGGAGGCAAAGAATGATGCCCTGCGATCCTTAGCGGCGGAAGGACGTGCGCCAAACAGCTCTCCGCCTGGGGCCCAGCCGCCACTATATTTACCCAGTGTGCAGTTAGGGAGATATAACTTCCCTGGCCGTGCTTACTGGTCCATCTGTGGTTAGGTGGACCTTGCCACAGATGGCGTTGCGCAGTGCACACTTGATTTTATCCGATACTTGGTTGTGCAGGGAGGGCACCGCTCCGCTGGAGAAGTAGTGGCGGCTGGGAACGACGTACTGTGGGACAGCAAGCGACATGAGCTGTTTGAAGCTGTCTGTCTCCACCAGCCTGAATGACAGCATTTCAAAGGCCAGTAGTTTAGAAATGCTGGCATTCAGGGCAAGGGATCGAGGGTGGCTAGGTGGGAATTTACGCTTTCTCTCAAAGGTTTGTGGGATGGAGAGCTGAACACTTCCGTGTGACATGGTGGAGATGCTTGGTGACGGAGGTGGTGTTGTTGGTGGCACATCCTCTGTTTGTTGGGCGGCAGGTGCCAAAGTTCCTCCAGAGGTGGAGGAAGAGGCCGAGGCAGCAGCATAAGAGAGAGCAGGAGGGGCCTGAGCCCTTTCTTGGTATTGAAGGTGCTTACTCCACTGCAGCCCGTGTCTCGCATGTAGATGTCAGCACATTGTGTGAAGAAGTGCCATGCCAGGGAACTCCTTGAAGCTGCCTTTGGTGTGCTCGGTCCCTGGTGACGGTGGCCAGTAGCAGGTGAACTGTTTTGGCGACGGCTGCTCTGCTTTTGCACCCTGCTACCTCTATTGCTACTCTGTTGGCTCGGTCTCACCACTGCCTCTTCCTCCGAACTTTGAAAGTCAGTGGCACGACCTTCATTCCATGTGGGGTCTAGGACCTCATCGTCCCCTGCATCGTCTTCCACCCAGTCTTCCTTCCTGACCTCCTTTTCGGTCTGCACACTGCAGAAAGACGCAGCAGTTGGCACCTGTGTTTCATCATCATCAGAGACGTGCTGAGGTGGATGCCCTTTGGAAACCCTGTCAGCAGAGTCTTCAAACAGCGTAAGAGACTGCTGCATGACATGAGGCTCAGGCAGGTTCCCCGATATGCACGGGGGTGACGTGACAGACTGATGGGCATGGGTTTCAGGCGCCACCTGTGCGCTTTCTACAGAAGACTGGGTGGGAGATAATGTGAACGTGCTAGATCCACTGTCGGCCACCCAATTGACTAGCGCCTGTACTTGCTCAGGCCTTACCATCCTTAGAACGGCATTAGGCCCAACCAAATATCGCTGTAGATTCTGGCGGCTACTGGGACCTGAGGTAGTAGTTTCAGTAGGACGTGTAGCTGTGGCAGAATGGCCACGTCCTCTCCCTGCACCAGAGGCTCCACCAACACCACCACCATGACCATGACCGCGTCCCTTATTAGATGTTTGCCTCATAGTTAGCATTCACCAAGCAAAGTAAAAAGTGGTTAAGTCTGTTAAAAATAATTAACTGCCAATAAAAACCCTGATGTAGGGTATTGCAATAAAAAACTTTTTTTTAACTCTATATGACAGCCGTATTTCTGGCCTAAATTGTGACACTCACTAATGCATGTCTAATCCCAGATGTGCAGTATATCAGAGGGTTTTTTCACCCAGTAACCAAAAAGCTGTATTTCTGACCTAAATGTGACACTCACTTATGCATGTCTAATCCCAGATGTGCACTATATCAGAGTTTTTTTTTTACCCCAGTAAGCAAAAAGCTGTATTTCTGGCCAAAATGTGACACTTAATTATGCATGTCTAATCCCAGATGTGCAGTATATCAGAGGGTTTTTTCACCCCAGTAACCAAAAAGCCGTATTTGTATCCTAAATTTCACAGTCACTTATGCACGTCTAATCCCAGAAATGCAGTATATCAGGGTTTTTTTTTTACCACAGAAAGCAAAAAGCTTTATTTCTCGCCTAAATGTGACACTCACTTATGCAGGCCTAATCCTAGATGTCCACTTTATGAAACAGATGTATTTTTTTTCACCCCAGTATGCGCCAGTATGAGAAAGCCATATTTGTGGCCTAAATTTCACAGTCACTTATGCACATCTATTCCCAGATGTGCAGTATATCAGAGCGTTTTTTTCACCCCAGTAAGCACAAAGCCGTATTTCTGGCCTAAATGTGACAGTCACTTATGCATGTCTAATCCCAGATGTGCAGTATATTAGAGGGTTTTTTCAACCCAGTAAGCACAAAACCGTATTTCTGGCCTAAATGTGACACTCACTTATGCACATCTAATCCTAGATGTGCACTATATGAAACAGATGTTTTATTTATTTTTTACCCCAGTATGCCCCAGTATGAGAAAGCCGTATTTGTGGCCAAAATTTCACAGTCACTTATGCACACCTAATCCCAGATGTGCAGTATATCAGAGGGTTTTTTTCACCCCAGTAAGCAAAAAGCTGTATTTCTGGCCTAAATGTGACACTCACTTATGCACGTCTAATCCTAGATGTGCACTATATGAAACAGATGTTGTTTTTTTCACCCCAGTATGCCCCAGTATGAGAAAGCCGCATTTGTGGCTTAAATTTCACAGTCACTTATGCACGTCTAATCCCAGATGTGCAGTATATCAGAGGGTTTTTTCACCCCAGTAAGCAAACAGCTGTATTTCTGGCCTAAATGTGACATTCACTTATGTACGTCTAATCCTAGATGTGCACTATATGAAACAGATGTTTTTTTTCACCCCAGTATGCCCCAGTATGAGAAAGCCGTATTTCGGGCCGGGATTGAAATTTGCACCCACTAAGAAACTAAACAAATATGACACGTATATTGGAGTGGAAAAATATAACAGGAAATTGTGTCTAAAAAAAAGTATTTTTTTAAAAACCATATAAATATTGATCTAAAACAGGACACATATGTACATATAAACCTGAAAGAAGCATCTAAAAAATATCCCCGCCAGGAGATAAGTCAGGAGATAGCGGCCTTTAGACAATGTGTGGAAACAGATCTGAGAAAACTAAAAGATAGACCAAAGACTAAAAATAATCTTAGTAAAAAAGAGATTGATGCAATCAAAAAACTACAATCTCAGAATGAGATTGTCATACACCCGGCAGACAAGGGTGGTGCCATTATAATCCAGGATCTCACAAAATATAACAAAGAATGTTATAGACAATTATCCGATACTATAACATATAAAAAACTGACAGGTAATCCCACAACACAGTTCTATCAAGAATTAATGGTGTATTGTGACAAAGGCCTAAAGAAGGGTATACTATCAGACAGCGAATACAAATTCATTCGAAATACAGAGCAGAGACTACCTGTTCTGTACTGTCTGCCCAAAATACATAAGAACAAAGAAAATCCCCCAGGCCGCCCCATCATATTGGGAATAGGGTCATTAACGACCAATTTGACACAATACATAGATTTTTTACCCAAGGTTGTAATAACCTATTACGTCATACATCAAGGATACCACTCAGATAATTCAAACTATAGAGAATCTTAAATATGACCCAAGATGGATTATAGGGACTTTGGACGTCCAATCCCTATACACATGTATAGATCACAAACAAGGCATTGAAGCTACAAAATTACAATTAATTCAAGAAGGAAGGTTACAGGTAGAATAGATTGAGTTTATAATAGAGGGGATACAATTTATATTGGACCACAATTATTTTTATTTTGATTCCCACTATTACCTGCAGACATGTGGAACGGCCATGGGTACCAGGTTCGCCCCCAGCTATGCTAATCTATTTATAGCGTACTGGTAAGACAACACCATTGCGCTTAGACTGGGGACGGACCTGGTACTATGGCAACGTTATATTGACTATATTATTTTTGTATGGAAAAGTGGTAAACAAGAGCTCCGGTATTTTTTTTAAGAAATTAACAACAATCCCTTTAATCTGAAATTCACCTCAGATGTCAGTTCAGGTGCAATTGAGTTTCTAGATATACAAATCACTAAGACCAAGGACAAATTAACATGTAATACTTACCAGAAAGCCACAGCCAAAAATGGCTATATATTATTTACAAGCTGCCATCTACCTAAATGGCTTTCAAACATTTTGCAGGGCCAATTTTATAGAATAAAGAGAAACTGCACCGATGAAGAGCTATTTGAGGAAGAAGCAGATAAAATTCGTAAATAAGGAATACCTTCTTTGTAAATAAACCTGAACGAAAAGAAAAAACATTGGAAGAAAAGCAAATGAGGATAGTTCTGCCGTACAATACGGAATATAGAAAAATTCAAAAAATCATTCAGAACCACTGGCATCATATACAAAAACACAAAGTAATAGGTACACTTGTTCCATTAATACCTAAGATAACCTTCTCTAACGCTCCCAACTTGGGCCTAAAGGTGTCACCATTCATTAGAAGAAATGAAAAGAAAACTACCAGTATTCAAGAATGGGTAGACATAGTAGGATTTTTTTAGATGCGGGAAGTGCTCAAATTGTATGACTACATCATTTCCAAGGAAGACCACTGAAATAGTATCTACTGTAAACTCCCATACTCATTCTATAAAATAATTTTTGACGTGTAGCACTACCAGCGTATTATACGTTTTGGAGTGCCCATGCCAAAAACAGTATGTTGGGCGAACAAAAAGAACACTTAAAACTCGCATCTCAGAACATATTTCAAATATAAGGAAAGGCTACATCAAACATACAGTTTCAAACCACTTTAAGACTACCCATAATCAGGATCCGTCCGCTCTTAGATATGCAGCAATAGAGAAGATAGAAAATAATTGGAGGGGAGGCAATCTTATTTGCAGAATGTCCAGCTTAGAGTCACGGAGAATATTCGAATTCGACTCCATAGTACCAAAGGGCTTAAACGCCGAATTGGAGCTTTTCAGCTTATTATGAGGAATAGTGAAGGGGGTAGGCGCCTCCTGTCGATAGGGAAACACAGCATATTCAATTGCCCTGTTCCCCCTCTGCGGCAGGCCCCCACTCCCAATATCATCTTATCCTCTCCCACACTTTGTACATACTGACCCTATTTTACTGTATATACAGTTATTTTAATTTCCTACATGAGTCGTAACCTATTGTATAAACATATGACAATGGGTAGTATTTTAATGAATTATTTTAATGAATTAACATATTGATACAAATGATTTGTTATATATTTATTGTTGTACAATAATGTATATTGTTTTGTAGACTCAAATAATTTTTAATATTTGTAATCATGTTTAGCTTAACCATATAGAGCTGATTGCAATTGTTTTTTGTTTTTTTTATATAATATCCATGTCCATGTAGTCCAGGCTCCAGATTTTAGGGTTAACATAATGACATCAACCCACAATTCCCAATGAAAAGCAGGGATCCGGAGGAAGACCCTTACTCACTGATGAAGGGACTTTGTGTCCCGAAACACGTTTGGGGAAAGAAAGGGTCCATCTTATACTAAAGTGATCACGCAAGACCCGAAGGAAGGGATTTCTAAAGTATTTACTATTGAACCAGTATTTGGTCCACGGAGCTCTTGGGTCACATGACCAGAGCCTGAAGTCACGTGGAGAGGTACGTCACCATACCCGGAAGTACACGCCGCCGGGAACGTCGAGGAATGCCGACCTACGCGATTACACACAGCGCAGCACCCAGATCCTGCTACGAAACGGAACATCACCAAAGGAAGAAAGTATATATACAGGGAACTCCATAAAGGGGAAGGTCAGAATCAGAGGTAAGAGTAGTGCCATAGACCACGCGGGACGCCTCGTCCAGGCACAACCTCGAGACGACATCACCCCCAGAAAACGTGAGTTACCCTAATAGATAAAAGGTGTAAAATTGTTCTGGAGACATTTGTTTGCAGTATATGAAGATTGAATCAGGTGCTAGTGTCTGCATTGCGGTGTGTAAAACCAATCATTTGATCGCCATATCTGGCATATTCAGCATGGGGACCTTTTTTGTAACAATGGAATTATGAATATCATACCCAGAACTGTCTTGTTCAAATACTTGCTACGTCAGAACTTATAAACCGCATTAATTCAACAGATCCACAAACAAATAGTGACTGTTAGCAATTAATTTCACTGAGCCGCTTCATCAAAGCGCATACAATATATCCAGCCAATCTAGTCAAATAGCTGAGGACACATAGCCATTTGATTTTATCAATTTTTATTGACATTTTTATCTACAATTTATTATAAAAATAAAATATATGCGGACGACATTCTTGTTTTCCTGGGGCAGGGGTGGAAGGGTGTTCCACCCGTAATGAAAATTTTGGAAGAGTACGGTTCTTTATCAGGCTATAAAGTGAACTGGGATAAGTCGGAACTCCTCCCCCTTGTTCGTACAAGTGGAGTTTTAGGTATCAGGCCACTTAGCCTTACTGATTCTATTTGATATCTTGGTATTAGAATTAGTGCAGATTTGACTAGATATAATCTCCTAAATATAATTCCTATGATCAATAAGGTGAAGAAGATTCGAACTTGGCAGAAGTTACCCCTGTCACAGGCAGAAAGGATTGCACTGGTTAGGATGGTGGTCCTCCCTATTGCCCTGTACCCTTTGACAGCATGTCCGATATGGATTGATGATTCATTTTTTGGGCTGCTGGATAGATTGTTGAATGAGTTAATCTGGGGGAGAGGAAGGGTTAGGATCAAGCAAAAATATCTCTGCCTTTGGTGGCCTCTCCCTCCCCTTCCTTCAGGGATACTACATTGCAGCTCAGATAATGTGGTGGGTGGGGCGGGGGGACCATCAGTCTGCGATGCTGTTGAGTATCCTGTCAAGGGAATCCCAGGGGCCCTACAGAGATATCTTCTCTATTTTGAAGACTGGGCATCCAGGGAAAATAAAAAAACAGTGTTTAATCAGCGATATGTTAGACAGGGTCTGGAATAAGACTAAAAAGATATTGGGTGTAAGTAGTTCCACTTACAAACCGGATTCGAAAAAAGTTGGGACACTATACAAATCGTGAATAAAAACTGAATGCAATGATGTGGAGGTGCCAACTTCTAATATTTTATTCAGAATAGAACATAAATCACGGAACAAAAGTTTAAACTGAGAAAATGTACCATTTTAAGGGAAAAATATGTTGAATCAGAATTTCATGGTGTCAACAAATCCCCAAAAAGTTGGGACAAGGCCATTTTCACCACTGTTTGGCATCTCCCCTTTTTCTTACAACACTCAACAGACGTCTGGGGACCGAGGAGACCAGTTTCTCAAGTTTAGAAATAGGAATGCTCTCCCATTCTTGTCTAATACAGGCCTCTAACTGTTCAATCGTCTTGGGCCTTCTTTGTTGCACCTTCCTCTTTATGATGCGCCAAATGTTCTCTATAGGTGAAAGATCTGGACTGCAGACTGGCCATTTCAGTACCCGGATCCTTCTCCTACGCAGCCATGATGTTGTGATTGATGCAGAATGTGGTCTGGCATTATCTTGTTGAAAAATGCAGGGTCTTCCCTGAAAGAGATGACGTCTGGATGGGAGCATATGTTGTTCTAGAACATGAATATATTTTTCTGCATTGATGGTGCCTTTCCAGACATGCAAGCTGCCCATGCCACACACACTCATGCAACCCCATACCATCAGAGATGCAGGCTTCTGAACTGAGCATTGATAACAACTTGGGTTGTCCTTGTCCTCTTTGGTCCGGATGACATGGCGTCCCAGATTTCCAAAAAGAACTTTGAATCGTGACTCGTCTGACCACAGAACAGTCTTCCATTTTGCCACACTCCATTTTAAATTATCCCTGGCCCAGTGAAAACTTCTGAGTTTGTGGATCTTGCTTAGAAATGGCTTCTTCTTTGCACTGTAGAGTTTCAGCTGGCAACGGCGGATGTCACGGTGGATTGTGTTCACTGACAATGGTTTCTGGAAGTATTCCTGAGCCCATTCAGTGATTTCCTTTACAGTAGCATTCCTGTTTGTGGTGCAGTGTCGTTTAAGGGCCCGGAGATCACGGGCATCCAGTATGGTTTTACGGCCTTGACCCTTACGCACAGAGATTGTTCCAGATTCTCAGAATCTTCGGATGATGTTATGCACAGTTGATGATGATAGATGCAAAGTCTTTGCAATTTTTCGCTGGGTAACACCTTTCTGATATTGCTCCACTATCTTTCTGCGCAACATTGTGGGAATTGGTGATCCTCTACCCATCTTGGCTTCTGAGAGACACTGCCACTCTGAGAAGCTCTTTAATGTGACAGTCACTTATGCATGTCTAATCCCAGATGTGCAGTATATTAGAGGGTTTTTTCAACCCAGTAAGCACAAAACCGTATTTCTGGCCTAAATGTGACACTCACTTATGCACATCTAATCCTAGATGTGCACTATATGAAACAGATGTTTTATTTATTTTTTACCCCAGTATGCCCCAGTATGAGAAAGCCGTATTTGTGGCCAAAATTTCACAGTCACTTATGCACACCTAATCCCAGATGTGCAGTATATCAGAGGGTTTTTTTCACCCCAGTAAGCAAAAAGCTGTATTTCTGGCCTAAATGTGACACTCACTTATGCACGTCTAATCCTAGATGTGCACTATATGAAACAGATGTTGTTTTTTTCACCCCAGTATGCCCCAGTATGAGAAAGCCGCATTTGTGGCTTAAATTTCACAGTCACTTATGCACGTCTAATCCCAGATGTGCAGTATATCAGAGGGTTTTTTCACCCCAGTAAGCAAACAGCTGTATTTCTGGCCTAAATGTGACATTCACTTATGTACGTCTAATCCTAGATGTGCACTATATGAAACAGATGTTTTTTTTCACCCCAGTATGCCCCAGTATGAGAAAGCCGTATTTCGGGCCGGGATTGAAATTTGCACCCACTAAGAAACTAAACAAATATGACACGTATATTGGAGTGGAAAAATATAACAGGAAATTGTGTCTAAAAAAAAGTATTTTTTTAAAAACCATATAAATATTGATCTAAAACAGGACACATATGTACATATAAACCTGAAAGAAGCATCTAAAAAATATCCCCGCCAGGAGATAAGTCAGGAGATAGCGGCCTTTAGACAATGTGTGGAAACAGATCTGAGAAAACTAAAAGATAGACCAAAGACTAAAAATAATCTTAGTAAAAAAGAGATTGATGCAATCAAAAAACTACAATCTCAGAATGAGATTGTCATACACCCGGCAGACAAGGGTGGTGCCATTATAATCCAGGATCTCACAAAATATAACAAAGAATGTTATAGACAATTATCCGATACTATAACATATAAAAAACTGACAGGTAATCCCACAACACAGTTCTATCAAGAATTAATGGTGTATTGTGACAAAGGCCTAAAGAAGGGTATACTATCAGACAGCGAATACAAATTCATTCGAAATACAGAGCAGAGACTACCTGTTCTGTACTGTCTGCCCAAAATACATAAGAACAAAGAAAATCCCCCAGGCCGCCCCATCATATTGGGAATAGGGTCATTAACGACCAATTTGACACAATACATAGATTTTTTACCCAAGGTTGTAATAACCTATTACGTCATACATCAAGGATACCACTCAGATAATTCAAACTATAGAGAATCTTAAATATGACCCAAGATGGATTATAGGGACTTTGGACGTCCAATCCCTATACACATGTATAGATCACAAACAAGGCATTGAAGCTACAAAATTACAATTAATTCAAGAAGGAAGGTTACAGGTAGAATAGATTGAGTTTATAATAGAGGGGATACAATTTATATTGGACCACAATTATTTTTATTTTGATTCCCACTATTACCTGCAGACATGTGGAACGGCCATGGGTACCAGGTTCGCCCCCAGCTATGCTAATCTATTTATAGCGTACTGGTAAGACAACACCATTGCGCTTAGACTGGGGACGGACCTGGTACTATGGCAACGTTATATTGACTATATTATTTTTGTATGGAAAAGTGGTAAACAAGAGCTCCGGTATTTTTTTTAAGAAATTAACAACAATCCCTTTAATCTGAAATTCACCTCAGATGTCAGTTCAGGTGCAATTGAGTTTCTAGATATACAAATCACTAAGACCAAGGACAAATTAACATGTAATACTTACCAGAAAGCCACAGCCAAAAATGGCTATATATTATTTACAAGCTGCCATCTACCTAAATGGCTTTCAAACATTTTGCAGGGCCAATTTTATAGAATAAAGAGAAACTGCACCGATGAAGAGCTATTTGAGGAAGAAGCAGATAAAATTCGTAAATAAGGAATACCTTCTTTGTAAATAAACCTGAACGAAAAGAAAAAACATTGGAAGAAAAGCAAATGAGGATAGTTCTGCCGTACAATACGGAATATAGAAAAATTCAAAAAATCATTCAGAACCACTGGCATCATATACAAAAACACAAAGTAATAGGTACACTTGTTCCATTAATACCTAAGATAACCTTCTCTAACGCTCCCAACTTGGGCCTAAAGGTGTCACCATTCATTAGAAGAAATGAAAAGAAAACTACCAGTATTCAAGAATGGGTAGACATAGTAGGATTTTTTTAGATGCGGGAAGTGCTCAAATTGTATGACTACATCATTTCCAAGGAAGACCACTGAAATAGTATCTACTGTAAACTCCCATACTCATTCTATAAAATAATTTTTGACGTGTAGCACTACCAGCGTATTATACGTTTTGGAGTGCCCATGCCAAAAACAGTATGTTGGGCGAACAAAAAGAACACTTAAAACTCGCATCTCAGAACATATTTCAAATATAAGGAAAGGCTACATCAAACATACAGTTTCAAACCACTTTAAGACTACCCATAATCAGGATCCGTCCGCTCTTAGATATGCAGCAATAGAGAAGATAGAAAATAATTGGAGGGGAGGCAATCTTATTTGCAGAATGTCCAGCTTAGAGTCACGGAGAATATTCGAATTCGACTCCATAGTACCAAAGGGCTTAAACGCCGAATTGGAGCTTTTCAGCTTATTATGAGGAATAGTGAAGGGGGTAGGCGCCTCCTGTCGATAGGGAAACACAGCATATTCAATTGCCCTGTTCCCCCTCTGCGGCAGGCCCCCACTCCCAATATCATCTTATCCTCTCCCACACTTTGTACATACTGACCCTATTTTACTGTATATACAGTTATTTTAATTTCCTACATGAGTCGTAACCTATTGTATAAACATATGACAATGGGTAGTATTTTAATGAATTATTTTAATGAATTAACATATTGATACAAATGATTTGTTATATATTTATTGTTGTACAATAATGTATATTGTTTTGTAGACTCAAATAATTTTTAATATTTGTAATCATGTTTAGCTTAACCATATAGAGCTGATTGCAATTGTTTTTTGTTTTTTTTATATAATATCCATGTCCATGTAGTCCAGGCTCCAGATTTTAGGGTTAACATAATGACATCAACCCACAATTCCCAATGAAAAGCAGGGATCCGGAGGAAGACCCTTACTCACTGATGAAGGGACTTTGTGTCCCGAAACACGTTTGGGGAAAGAAAGGGTCCATCTTATACTAAAGTGATCACGCAAGACCCGAAGGAAGGGATTTCTAAAGTATTTACTATTGAACCAGTATTTGGTCCACGGAGCTCTTGGGTCACATGACCAGAGCCTGAAGTCACGTGGAGAGGTACGTCACCATACCCGGAAGTACACGCCGCCGGGAACGTCGAGGAATGCCGACCTACGCGATTACACACAGCGCAGCACCCAGATCCTGCTACGAAACGGAACATCACCAAAGGAAGAAAGTATATATACAGGGAACTCCATAAAGGGGAAGGTCAGAATCAGAGGTAAGAGTAGTGCCATAGACCACGCGGGACGCCTCGTCCAGGCACAACCTCGAGACGACATCACCCCCAGAAAACGTGAGTTACCCTAATAGATAAAAGGTGTAAAATTGTTCTGGAGACATTTGTTTGCAGTATATGAAGATTGAATCAGGTGCTAGTGTCTGCATTGCGGTGTGTAAAACCAATCATTTGATCGCCATATCTGGCATATTCAGCATGGGGACCTTTTTTGTAACAATGGAATTATGAATATCATACCCAGAACTGTCTTGTTCAAATACTTGCTACGTCAGAACTTATAAACCGCATTAATTCAACAGATCCACAAACAAATAGTGACTGTTAGCAATTAATTTCACTGAGCCGCTTCATCAAAGCGCATACAATATATCCAGCCAATCTAGTCAAATAGCTGAGGACACATAGCCATTTGATTTTATCAATTTTTATTGACATTTTTATCTACAATTTATTATAAAAATAAAATATATGCGGACGACATTCTTGTTTTCCTGGGGCAGGGGTGGAAGGGTGTTCCACCCGTAATGAAAATTTTGGAAGAGTACGGTTCTTTATCAGGCTATAAAGTGAACTGGGATAAGTCGGAACTCCTCCCCCTTGTTCGTACAAGTGGAGTTTTAGGTATCAGGCCACTTAGCCTTACTGATTCTATTTGATATCTTGGTATTAGAATTAGTGCAGATTTGACTAGATATAATCTCCTAAATATAATTCCTATGATCAATAAGGTGAAGAAGATTCGAACTTGGCAGAAGTTACCCCTGTCACAGGCAGAAAGGATTGCACTGGTTAGGATGGTGGTCCTCCCTATTGCCCTGTACCCTTTGACAGCATGTCCGATATGGATTGATGATTCATTTTTTGGGCTGCTGGATAGATTGTTGAATGAGTTAATCTGGGGGAGAGGAAGGGTTAGGATCAAGCAAAAATATCTCTGCCTTTGGTGGCCTCTCCCTCCCCTTCCTTCAGGGATACTACATTGCAGCTCAGATAATGTGGTGGGTGGGGCGGGGGGACCATCAGTCTGCGATGCTGTTGAGTATCCTGTCAAGGGAATCCCAGGGGCCCTACAGAGATATCTTCTCTATTTTGAAGACTGGGCATCCAGGGAAAATAAAAAAACAGTGTTTAATCAGCGATATGTTAGACAGGGTCTGGAATAAGACTAAAAAGATATTGGGTGTAAGTAGTTCCACTTACAAACCGGATTCGAAAAAAGTTGGGACACTATACAAATCGTGAATAAAAACTGAATGCAATGATGTGGAGGTGCCAACTTCTAATATTTTATTCAGAATAGAACATAAATCACGGAACAAAAGTTTAAACTGAGAAAATGTACCATTTTAAGGGAAAAATATGTTGAATCAGAATTTCATGGTGTCAACAAATCCCCAAAAAGTTGGGACAAGGCCATTTTCACCACTGTTTGGCATCTCCCCTTTTTCTTACAACACTCAACAGACGTCTGGGGACCGAGGAGACCAGTTTCTCAAGTTTAGAAATAGGAATGCTCTCCCATTCTTGTCTAATACAGGCCTCTAACTGTTCAATCGTCTTGGGCCTTCTTTGTTGCACCTTCCTCTTTATGATGCGCCAAATGTTCTCTATAGGTGAAAGATCTGGACTGCAGACTGGCCATTTCAGTACCCGGATCCTTCTCCTACGCAGCCATGATGTTGTGATTGATGCAGAATGTGGTCTGGCATTATCTTGTTGAAAAATGCAGGGTCTTCCCTGAAAGAGATGACGTCTGGATGGGAGCATATGTTGTTCTAGAACATGAATATATTTTTCTGCATTGATGGTGCCTTTCCAGACATGCAAGCTGCCCATGCCACACACACTCATGCAACCCCATACCATCAGAGATGCAGGCTTCTGAACTGAGCATTGATAACAACTTGGGTTGTCCTTGTCCTCTTTGGTCCGGATGACATGGCGTCCCAGATTTCCAAAAAGAACTTTGAATCGTGACTCGTCTGACCACAGAACAGTCTTCCATTTTGCCACACTCCATTTTAAATTATCCCTGGCCCAGTGAAAACGTCTGAGTTTGTGGATCTTGCTTAGAAATGGCTTCTTCTTTGCACTGTAGAGTTTCAGCTGGCAACGGCGGATGTCACGGTGGATTGTGTTCACTGACAATGGTTTCTGGAAGTATTCCTGAGCCCATTCAGTGATTTCCTTTACAGTAGCATTCCTGTTTGTGGTGCAGTGTCGTTTAAGGGCCCGGAGATCACGGGCATCCAGTATGGTTTTACGGCCTTGACCCTTACGCACAGAGATTGTTCCAGATTCTCAGAATCTTCGGATGATGTTATGCACAGTTGATGATGATAGATGCAAAGTCTTTGCAATTTTTCGCTGGGTAACACCTTTCTGATATTGCTCCACTATCTTTCTGCGCAACATTGTGGGAATTGGTGATCCTCTACCCATCTTGGCTTCTGAGAGACACTGCCACTCTGAGAAGCTCTTTTTATACCCAATCATGTTGCCAATTGACCTAATTAGTGTTAATTGGTCTTCCAGCTCTTCGTTATGCTCAAATTTACTTTTTCCAGCCTCTTATTGCTACTTGTCCCAACTTTTTTGGAATTTGTTGACACCGTGAAAATTTGAATCAACGTATTTTTCCTTTAAAATGATACATTTACTCGGATTAAACGTTTGATCTGTCATCTACGTTCTATTACAAATAAAATATTGACATTTGCCATCTCCACATCATTGCATTCAGTTTTTATTCACAATTTGTTTAGTGTCCCAACTTTTTTGGAATCCGGTTTGTACTTTACTCCACTTTGGCACAATTGTATTTTAAAAGAATTTATGTTAATTCAGGATTATAATTATTGGAATTCACGCGGTATTAATCGCTTAACTCATATAATATCACATGGTAGTCTCATCCCTTTGGATGAATTAATAAAGGGTACAAATGTCACCTTCTTAGATAGATATAGATATTCACAAATTAGACATGCATTCACGAGCACTCAGGATAAAAGCCTTTTGAAAATCAGGGCAAATTCCTTTTTGGACTATTGTTTTAAATTTAGGGATACACAACTTACCCTTTCTCAAATATATCGGGACTGTTTAGGAGAAATAACATAATTTAAAAGCGAGGAAGGCTGGGAAGTTGAATTAGGCGAAGGGAGCTCTGTTGACTGGGATAAAGTATATCAAAATATAAAAAAAAGTATCGATTTCCCAAAAATTTAGACTAATCCAGTTTAGGATTGTACATCGCCTGTACTACTCCCCCGCCTTTCTCGCTAAAATATATAAGGAAAAAGAGGATACATGCTGGAAGTGCGCAGCTGAAAATGCTGGTCTAAGTCATCTGCTATGGAATTGTCCAGAAATAAGTGGATTTTGGACCAGTAATTATGAAGCTCTATACATTTATTAATGATCTTGTAGAAGGCTTGCATAGTAAAGTATCAATTTTCGCAGATTACACTAAACTGTGTAAAGTAATTTACACTGATGAGGACAGTATACTACTACAGAGGGATCTGGATAGATTGGAGACTTGGGCAGATAAGTGGCAGATGAGGTTTAACACTGATAAATGTAAAGTTATGCACATGGGAAGGAAAAATGCAAGTCACCCGTACATACTAAATGGTAAAACACTCGGTAACACTGACATGGAAAAGGATCTAGGAATTTTAATAAACAGTAAACTAAGCTAAAAACCAGTGTCAGGCAGCTGCTGCCAAGGCCAATAAGATAATGGGTTGCATCAAAAGGGGCATAGATGCCCGTGATGAGAACATAGTCCTACCACTTTACAAATCGCTAGTCAGACCACACATGGAGTACTGTGTACAGTTCTGGGCTCCTGTAAACAAGGCAGACATAGCAGAGCTGGAGAAGGTCCAGAGGAGGGCATCTAAAGTAATAACTGGAATGGGGCAACTATAGTACCCTGAAAGATTATTAAAATTAGGGCTATTCACTTTAGAAAAAAGACGACTGAGGGGAGATCTAATTAATATGTATAAATATATCAGGGGTCAGTACAGAGATCTATCCCAGCAGCTATTTATCCCCAGGACTGTGGCTGTGACGAGGGGACATCCTCTGCGTCTGGAGGAAAGAAGGTTTGTACACAAACATAGAAAAGGATTCTTTACGGTAAGAGCAGTGAGACTATGGAACTCTCTGCCTGAGGAGGTGGTGATGGTGAGTACAATAAAGGAATTCAAGAGGGGCCTGGATGTATTACTGGAGCTTAATAATATTACAGGCTATAGCTACTAGAGAGGGGTCGTTGATCCAGGGAGTTATTCTGATTGCCTGATTGGAGTCGGGAAGGAATTTTTTATTCCCCTAAAGTGGGGAAAATTGGCTTCTACCTCACAGGTTTTATTTTTTTTGCCTTCCTCTGGATCAACTTGCAGGATAACAGGCCGAACTGGATGGACAAATGTCTTTTTTCGGCCTTATGTACTATGTTACTAGAAGATACAAGATTAAACTGAATCACTGTTTTACGCAGGCAATATTGGGTCTCCTCTCTCCTACTGATTTAACGCCCTACCAGATTAGAGTTTCTTTGGAGCGTTTTATAGCCGCAAAGGCCTTGATTCTCAAATATTGGGGCACCAAAAATAGCCCTGATTATCTGGAGTGGAGGGCTTGGATAGATACCATTGATGCTTATAGAAGATTAGCAAGAAAATCAGAGCAATATTCCCGCTCCAAAAGTTTTGGTTATTTATGGCACTAGGAAATGATTCCAGGTGATAATAAGGGTACAGTCGGACCCCACAGCAAAAAAAAAAGGGTCAGTTATATAAATTGGTATGATTATTTGTTATTTTTAAATTATATGTAAATGAATTTGTATTTTTGGCTTAGAAAACAATAAAGATTTAAAAAAATAATAATAATAAAATAGAATAAAATATACGTGTATCCAGCTGTAATAGCGAGTGCCTGCTACCATTATTTCAATTTACCTGCAGCGATTACCTCCACAGTATGAGGATAAAAGATCACTATTGCGATCGCTCATCCTCATACATCTGCATTGTTTCTGGACAGCAGATCACTGTTTAAACCACACAATCTGATGCCCAGAAACAATAATTTGTTTGTGGCACCTTTACATCGGCAGATTATCTGGAATGAGCGTTCGCAGGAACATTCATTCCCGATAACCTGCCCGATTATCTGGGCGTGTAAATCCACCTTTAGACACCTATATCCTCACATCCACTATTTAAACAGAGAGGACAATGTGTTGTGGTCTACTGAAGCAGATCAACCCTTCTGCCACGCTCCATAAGCTTTGCACATAGATAAATGTAGCACCAGAGCCAACTGTGTGCCTACATATAGTAAAAGTAAGCTTTGTGTATAGATCATTTATCAGAACCAAGTTTACTGCCTAGATACAATACAAAAAGCAAGGTACTGCAAACAAACAGTACAAACAGAACTGGAACAATATACGCAAACTACATATTGCTTATATTGGCACCATTTTCTGTTTGTCTGTGCTTTTATGATTGTTTTATACAGTTTCAAGGTCTTTAAGTTGCTTGAGCAGTAGTAAAATTCTAACGCCAGGTTATTGTGGTAAGAAGTTCCTGGCAGTGTCCAAGTTTCTATGATCAATTATACTGAGGCATGCAATCTCTTTAAAGTAGGTTACTTTCCAAGGGCAAACTAAAATGTATTCATAAAATCATATTGTCCACTTTATATTGGAATGTAAACTTACAAATAATAATTGAATGAGATACAATTTTAACAAATAGCTTTTAATGACTGATTTCTCCTATCTGATCCATTTAGGACACTCATTTTTACATCAGAATTTTTTAAGGAATTTGCTCTAAATACAGCTCAAGTTCACGCCTTCAGGCCATTTTGTCACATAAGACACCCTTACTATACATGGCACATAGTATGTGGAGGGCCATGTTACATTGGGATCTACAGTGGTTGTTTCAGGTTATGGCTCACTTCTCATTAAAAGGATTCTACAATTTTGACAATTCTTGCTAGAAAGGTTCTTTGAAAAAAGATTTATAAAAAGGGTCCCGTATGCGGAAACTTGGATCAGCTATAATCTGCAAGATAATCTGGCAATATGAATTAAATTTTAATGCAATGCCTACAATGGCAACTAAGCAGTACACAGTGCTTATTCATATAAAAGGCTATGTACACCTTCAGAGGCAATTTTTGTTCATGATTGCATTTTACTCATTTTTGGCTAAAAATCATATTTTCAATTGGCCTTTATTAAAAATATTGAGCCATTCTGTCACATAGAGTTAACTGTTTTTCTAACTGTGTGACTGGTACTTTCACTTTGTGCCATTCATATAGTAACCTTTATCTCTAAACTACTAAGAGGTCATAAACACTTATTTAAGCCACATTATTATCAGTAAAATAAGAACTGAGCTATAATGAGTGTTTATAAAGTCAAAGAGCAGAGATAAGGAGCCCATCAGCTCCCCAAATGACGGAAGAGACAGAAAATCCACAGGCTTCTATTAGAGCATCTCTGTTCTGTACACAAAAAAGGAGTCCATATTTTAAAAAAAGACCAATTGCAATTATAAAAAAAAAAAATCCCCAAAGGTGTACATAGCCTTTAAGTGTTGCCTTTGTAATGTGGGATAGGACAGGTCCTCCAGAAAGAGAGATCCTCTTTGTAACCAAACTCTAGCTAAGAGATACAGTGTCTGAGCAAGGGACTCTACTTCAACCAACTCAGATTTCCTAAAAGGGTATTTGAAAATATATATATTTTTTAAAGACATCCCCTTTAACAGGTATCTGTACACTTGACACTTGTACCAATAAGCATTCATCTTCAGTAATGTAATGCATGTCGTATTTGATGTTAATTATGATAGCTATTTAAATGCCTTTAGTCTGGTTAGAGGTAAATTAGTTATATACTTTAAAGGGGTTAGCCCACAAAATCTATAGGATGATTTAAAAGTCTCAGGACACCCTTTTATTTCAGAAACAAAGGGGAAAATGAAAGATCTGAATACCTCAGCAAGTAATGGGTGAGTGGGCTGCCATTATGGATCAAAGGCAATTTTTTTTACATTGGGAAGAGGGTCATGTAGCATATCAAAGAACACCAAAATTTTCTCGATTGCTACAACCAGATTTGCAATATCTCTTGGGTTCAAAAGTTCAAAGTTTTGTGTTCAGTACCAGGGAGAACACAGTAAACATGTCAAATAGCTGTTCATCACAGGGAACGTTTCCGATTGTTGTTGCAACACAATTTTTGAACCACAAGAGATATTGCAAATCTTATTGTGGCAATTGATATCTGAGAACATTCTGGTCTACTTTGATATGCTACATGACCCCCTTCCCATTGGAAAAATTTGCCCTTGATCCAATATGGCAGCTTTCAAGTTAGCGGCCATGTTCCAGACATAAAACAGGGATGCCCAACGTGTGGCCCTCCAACTGTTGCAAAACTACAATTCCCAGCATGCCCGGACAGGCTACAGCTATCAGCCTACAGAAGGGCATCGTGGGAGTTGTAGTTTTACAACAGCTGGAGGGCTGTAGGTTGGGCATCCCTGGCCTAAAAGATAGGTCACCTCAACCATTACTTGGTGGGGTATTCAGATATTTCATTTTTCCTTTCATTTCTGAAATAAAACTAAAAGAACATATATGAATTTTTCATATTTTTCCTTTCACTACCCTCTGCTCCACATCACCACCACTCAGTCTTCACCCCCTAGGGTAGATGTAAATATACCATCCCTTCCCTTTCAGCTGTAAATATAGTCCTCTGTAAATTCCTGATCAGTCTCTTTCCCCCTCTGGAAGCTGTACTCAGATCTAATAGGGCCCTATAACAAAACATTAGTCAATTCTCTCTGACTCCATTTTTTGTTGATTTGATCTAGGGAAATTATGCAAAGAGAAAAAGAGAGAGGACTTTTTAAAATAAAAATAAAGAAAAAAGTGGGAGACAATAGAGAAAAACTAGTCCTAGGAGACCTCTGAATGTCATACACAGATACAGAGGCAAACTGGAACACTTTCCATTCACGTAGAAGTAATTCGGACTTGAATCTAATCTGCAAACCGATTCCGCCAAATTGAACCCTACTTTAAGCAATTCACTCATCGCTATTCCTTAGTAAGTCCCCCTGTAGATAAATAATTATTGTACCATTGTATATGAAGCAGTGAAAAGAAATCACACTGGCATGCTCAAAGGTTAATCCTCAGAAACAGTCTTCTCAGCTTTTCTGTTTTATTGCTGCGCTACTGTACAGGCCATAGTCCTCTTCAATAAATCATGTATTAATGCATATAAATGGAAACAATTGCAAATGATCTGAACAGAACATATTATATTTAGGGCCCATTCAGATGGCCGTAGTGCTTTGCAGATCCGCAATTTGTGGATCCGCAAAAAACGGATAAAGGCTACGTGTGTTCCGCAATTTGAGGACCGCACATGGCGGCAAACATAATAGAAAATGCCTATTCTTGTCCACAATCGTGGACTAGAATAGGACATGTTCTATCTTTTCTGCGGAGCCGCGGTACGGAATAATGGATGTGGACAGCACACAGTGTGCTGTCCGCATCTTTTGAGGGCCCATAGAAATGAATGGATCCGCAGACCTTGCGGAACGGGTGCGGATGCGTTCATACGGCCGTGTGAATGAGCCCTTTCTGGTAGGATTTCCCCTTCCTTTAGCACTAGTCTAAATCTGCAGGGAAAATATCCTGATGCATATAGGTCACAGACTAAAAGGAACAGTGTTATAGTATGAAAGAGTAAACAAAATGAACATGAAACACTACCAAATACTTTAACCTGTAAATTTTCAATTATTTGGTGATTTTCAGGTATTCCTGAATTGATTGCAATGACAATATCCTGGTAACCTCCATCATTTAGCTTCACTAGAGAGCTTCTGCTAAGAGAAAGCATGTGGAATAGCACAAAGAAATAAAAAAATGGCATGGCTCATTATCTTTACACTCAGTGCTTATGCTCTTTCTTATCAGCGGCTTTATGGACTTTGATATTATAGATTATCTTAGTCTATCAGTACGTTAGAGTTTGTATTTGTAATAAGGAAAAGGAAACCTGAAAAACTGAAAATGTTATCATTTATAACCCCAAGATTACTCTATGTAAATTAAAATAAATGTAACTTATCATCTAAAGTGGCTATCTCACAAAAAGCATTTGCCACCTATCCATGGGGTTGATGATAAATACAGGATCACTGGGGTGCCTCAATGCTGGGACCCTCACACTCTCTAGAACTGGGGGTCCTATGCCTTTGTACTGGAGGCGTTTGAATTGGTCGTACCATTTTGAGATAATTTTTCTCTACTTCTTTGGCATGCAAGGTGACCAAAAAAGCGATTCTGTTAATGTGCATTTTATACTCTGTCTAGTGTTCAAGATAAATAACATGGTTCCAGACATTTTCAGTCACAGCAATACTAATTATGTTTATTTTATTTATGGTTTACATTTTAATAGATTTTTTTTAATGTTTACTACTGTATTTCGTTTTATTTTTTATATTATTACTATAAAAAATACATTTTACTTTTAGGCCCCTCAGAGGGCTTGAACACTGAATTGCTTGTTCACTTTATTGCAGTAGTAGAGTTTCAGACCAGGAGACTTTCACCAGGCCCAAATGCTGAATGCTGCTCCTTTCCTTCTGAGCAGGGAAGAACAGACTAGGAAATTAAAGTGGCCCTGGAAAGAAACTAAAAGTGGCCCCATGTTGTAGGCGGGTACAAATCCAATCTCAATAAGAGACAACTGGAGGAGGAGGAGAGAACGTTGCAGCAAATAGAGAAAAATTATTGGTCAGTAGTCCAGGGCTAGGGTGAAAATAAGTTGGTGCACGCCTAAATAAGCTCAGTCCAAAAGCCCATACCATATAGTCCACAAAAGAAGAAAGTAGGCAGCATACATTCTTGATTGTGAAGAAAGTGAAGAAGAAGGCTATATTCCATAGCAGTTAAATCGAGTACAAGAAGTGCCACTGCCCTTGCTCATCTAATAAAGATTCATAAATCTCTCAAGTGAAGCCATTACATACAAATAAAGTCAACCCATTGTATATGCAGGACGAGGCAAAAATCTGGGCACACCTTTTTTAACTGGTATAATATGTAGAAAATTGACTTCGAATGTGTGAAAGAATTAATTGAGAGGGAGGTTGCATTATTTGTTGGAGCAAACATTTCCGGCTGCCATTTTGAAATTCACCAAATTAAATTCCACTCAGGTTTTTCCAATGGGAAGGGGGCCATGTCATACTGTATATCAGTCTTGGCTAGAATTTACTCATATACACACTAGACGTGTCAGTTTTGAGTTGATCTATCGTTACCTGTTTGGGAGTTAACCGAGATCAAAGATACCTAAAGTGCTTTACATGACGTGTTCAATATGTCCACCACTCTGCTGTAAAGATATCCTAGGACCATAAAGAGAAGAGGTGATGCCCTACAAACAAAGGGCTGCTCTGTCGTTTCGAGCCCAACGGCCTCTATAGCTTGTAACTTAGGGGGTCATTTACTATCCAGAAATACTCTTATATTAGGTGTATTTCTGGAGCAGATTGCGACGCAAAGGTTACTTGCGCCACAATCTGTGAATTTTCCCTGCTCACGCCAGATCTAAATTAGAGGGGTGGGGGGGGGAGGGCAGGGAAGTGGACGACCAGCAGAAAATGGTCTAAATGTGAGACAGCAAGGAAGCTGGCCTACATTTACAGTTAGACTGGTGCTGGATACGCCAAAGTTATGTAGAAGCTAGCGCCTCTTCATAACTTTGGCAGATCCAGTGCCAGCTATAAAGGGTATTAAGGCTGGCATCTAATACGCTGGTCTTAATAAATGACCCCCTTAGTGTCGATGCTGCTGCTGCATGCTGACCCTGTGGCCGAAGCACGTGCCGGAGCTGTCAGTAGATGAACCTTTATAAAAGAGAAGGAAAAGGGCTCTATGCAGTGCTGCACAGAAGAGCACCTTCCTCTTCCCTGCAGTATAGTATACGCAACTTTTCCTTCTCTTGGATCAAGGTTCAACCAAGTGTAATTTCACACAATTACTAAACGCAACTCCAGAGTGTGGATGTGGCAGCAGCATGAGCAGACCACAGAATGGCACAATGACAGAGTCTGGAGGTGGCGTCAGCATTAGAAGGCCACAGACTGGCACAATTACAGAGTGTGGAGGTGGCAGCAGCATGAGGAGACCACAGAGGGGCACAATGACAGAGTCTGGAGGTGGCAGCAGCATGAGGAGACCACAGAGGAGCACAATAACAGAGTATGGAGGTGGCGGCAGCATTAGGAGTCCGCAGAGTGGCAGCAGCATGAGCAGACAACAGAGTGGCACAATGACAGAGTCTGGAGGTGGCAGCAGCATTAGGAGGCCGCAGAGTGGCACAATGACAGAGTGTGGAGGTAGCGGCAGCATGAGGAGACCACAGAGTGGCACAATGACAGAGTGTGGAGGTGGCAGCAGCATTAGAGGCCGCAGAGTGGCACAATGACAGAGTGTGGAGGTGGCGGCAGCATAAGGAGACCACAGAGTGGCACAATGACAAAGTCTGGAGGTGTCAGCAGCATTAGAAGGCCACAGAGTGGCACAATTGCAGAGTCTGGAGGTGGCGGCAGCATCAAGAGACCACAGACTGGCAAGGTGACATAGTGTGGAGGTGGCATTAGAACAGTAGCTGAGCAGGCCCGGCACCATAATAAGGCAGACCTAGAGGTGGCAGCAGCATTAGGAGACCGCAGAGTGGCACAATTACAGAGTGTGGAGGTGGCAGTAGCATGATCAGACCACAGAGTGGCACAATGACAGAGTCTGGAGGTGGCAGCGGCATGAGGAGACCACAGAGTGGCACAAGTACAGAGTCTGGAGGTGGCGGCAGCATTAGGAGGCCACAGACTGGCACAATTACAGAGTGTGGAGGTGGCGGCAGCATGAGGAGACTACAGAGTGGCACAATGACAGAATCTAGAGTTAGCGGCCGAATTAGGAGGCCACAGAGTGACACAATTACAGAGTGTGAAGGTGGCAGCAGCATGAGCAGACCACAGAGTGGCACAATGACAGAGTCTGGAGTTGGCGGCAGCATCAGGAGGCCGCAAAGAGGCAAGGTGACATAGTGGCGGCAGCATGAGGAGACCACATAAATGCACAAGGACAGAGTCTGGAGGTGGCAGCAGCATGAGGAGACCACAGAGTGGCACAATGACAGAGTCTGGAGTTGACGGCAGCATCAGGAGGCCGCAAAGTGGCAAGGTGACATAGTGTGGAGGCGGCAGCGGCATGAGAAGGCCACAGAGTGGCAAGGTGACATAGTGTGGAGGTGGCAGAATAGTAGCTGAGCAGGCCCAGAGCTATAATAAGGCAGACCTGGAGGTGGCAGAAGCATAAGGAAGCCGCAGAGTGGCACAATTACAGAGTGTGGAGGTGGCAGCAGCATAAGCAGACCACAGAGTGGCACAATGACAGAGTCTGGAGGTGGCAGCATCATGAGGAGACCAGAGAGTGGCACAATGGCAGAGTCTGAAGGTGGCAGCAGCATTAAGAGGCCGCAGAGTGGCACAATTACAGAGTCTGGAGGTGGCAGCAGCATTAGGAGGCCTCAGACTGGCACAATGACAGAGTGTGGAGATGGTGGCAGCATGAGGAGACCACAGAGTGGCACAATGACAGAATCTAGAGTTGGCAGCAGCATTGGGAGGCCGTAGAGTGGCACAATGACAAAGTGTGGAGGTAGCGGAAGCATGGTGAGACCACAGAGTGGCACAATGACAGAGTCTGGAGGTGGCAGCAGCATGAGGAGGCTACAGAGGGGCGCAATGACAGAGTCTGGAGGTGGCAGCAGCATGAGGAGATCACAGAGGGGCACAATGACAGAGTCTGGAGGTGGCAGCAGCATGAGGAGAGGAGCACAATGACAGAGTATGGAGGTGGTGGCAGCATTAGGAGGCCGCAGAGTGGCAGCAGCATGAGCAGACAACAGAGTGGCACAATGACAGAGTCTGGAGGTAGCGGCAGCATGAGGAGACCACAGAGTGGCACAATGACAGAGTGTGGAGGTGGCAGCAGCATTAAAGGCCGCAGAGTGGCACAATGACAGAGTGTTGAGGTGGCGGCAGCATAAGGAGACCACAGAGTGGCACAATGACAGAGTCTGGAGGTGTCAGCAGCATTAAGAGGCCACAGAGTGGCACAATTGCAGAGTCTGGAGGTGGCGGCAGCATCAAGAGACCACAGACTGGCAAGGTGACATAGTGTGGAGGTGGCATTAGAACAGTAGCTGAGCAGGCCCGGCACCATAATAAGGCAGACCTAGAGGTGGCAGCAGCATTAGGAGGCCGCAGAGTGGCACAATTACAGAGTCTGGAGATGGCGGCAGCATGAGGAGACCACAGAGTGGCACAATGACAGAGTCTGGAGGTGGGAGCATCATGAGGAGACCACAGAGTGGCACAATGACAGAGTCTGGAAGAAGCGGCAGCATCAGGAGGCTGCAGAGTGGCAAGGTGACATAGTGTGGAGGCGGCAGCAGATTCAGGAGGCCACAGAGTGGCAAGGTGACATAGTATGAAGGTGGGTGGCAATACCAGTACCCTCTGAAGATGGTGTGTGAAAGAAGTAGCACGGCATGAGATGTGTGGCATCAGGCGGGTGGCAGCATCAGAATAGTAGCTGAGCAGGCCCGGCGCTATAATAAGGCAGACCAAGCGGCTGCCTAAGGGCGCAGAGATGGCGAGCCAAGGGGGGCGGAAAAATGAAACTTTTTTTAGAATAATTCACTTGCGTGCTGCTGGCCGGCCGCCGGCGGCTGTTCTCCTCTGTGTGGTCCTGGTATCTTCTCTCTGGGCTCTCAACAAGTTTGAGGACCTTTCCCACTCAGCCAATCAGTGGCCGCAGCTGAGTCACGTGTCAGGCCAGTGATTTCCCGCAGAGCCAATCACTGGCCTGACACGTGACACAGCTGCAGATTGGACCGGGGGGGGTGACATGGGAGGGGGGAAATGTGCCATGGAGGGGGAGAAATGTGACATTGCGGGGGTGAAATGTGACATTGAGGGGGTGAAATGTGACATGGAGGGGGTGAAATGTGACATGGAGGGGGAGAAATGTGACATGGAGGTTGGAGAAATGTGACATGGAGGGGGAGAAATGCGACATGGAGGGGGAGAAATTAGACGTGGGGGGATAAATTTGACATGGGGGTAAATGTCACATTTCTCCCCCTCCATGTCACATTTCTTCCCTCCATGTCACATCACCCCCTCTTTTTTACATCACCCCCTTTGTGTCACATTTCTGTCATCATCCACCCTAAGTCACATTTCTTCCCATATGTCACATTTCTCTCCCTCCATGTCACATCACCCCCTATGTCAAATTTCTCCCCCCTCCATGTCAAATTTCTCCCTCCTCCATTTCAAATCACCCCCTCTGTGTCACATTTCTCATCCCACCCCATGTCAAATCACCCCCTCCATGTCACATTTCTCCCCCTCCATATTACATCACCCCCTCCTTTTTCCATCACCCCCACCGAGTTCTGGTGTGGGAGGGGGGGGGGGCGCCAAAATGTAGCTTCGCTTGTGTTGGCAAAAATCCTTGCACCGGCCCTGTAGCTGAGTAATGTAGCCAGAAGAAACTGGTTTCTTGTCAAAGTGTTGGTGTGGAACTATGGATGATCTAGTCTGATGCATCAGGAATTGGTGGGTGAAAATCCACACCTGATTCATCTTGACAAAGATCAGTCTGTCCACATTTAGGGTAACTATGGCCAGCAGATCTTCAGTGATGGCTGGCAGGGTGCACTCCATGTATGCCACCACCTGTTGGTTCAGGTTCTGCTCCAGGTCTAGATGCTGCTGCTGGTGAGTAGTTTCTTCACTAGGCGGGTGAAGAAAGCTGCTCATCAGTGTGAGGGTTGAGACTCCATGTTGTGCCTTCAGATTCCATCTTGTGCTTACTACTTCCATTTTATGTTACAAACTGTGAACTTCTTCGCTAAGGTTACTATAACCTCAAGGTCACTCCTAGCCCCCACCACCCTGGTCTAAAGGAATTTCTCTAATTGCTAGAAAGACTGGTACGTGATTAACACCCACACTTAGGATTAGGGAGACGCTCCGGCATATACAGGGAGTGCAGAATTATTAGGCAAGTTGTATTTTTGAGGATTCATTTTATTATTGAACAACAACCATGTTCTCAATGAACCCAAAAAACTCATTAATATCAAAGCTGAATATTTTTGGAAGTAGTTTTTAGTTTTAGCTATTTTAGGGGGATATCTGTGTGTGTAGGTGACTATTACTGTGCATAATTATTAGGCAACTTAACAAAAAACAAATATATACCCATTTCAATTATTTATTTTTACCAGTGAAACCAATATAACATCTCAACATTCACAAATATACATTTCTGACATACAAAAACATAACAAAAACAAATCAGTGACCAATATAGCCACCTTTCTTTGCAAGGACACTCAAAAGCCTGCCATCCATGGATTCTGTCAGTGTTTTGATCTGTTCACCATCAACATTGCGTGCAGCAGCAACCACAGCCTCCCAGACACTGTTCAGAGAGGTGTACTGTTTTCCCTCCTTGTAAATCTCACATTTGATGATGGACCACAGGTTCTCAATGGGGTTCAGATCAGGTGAACAAGGAGGCCATGTCATTAGTTTTTCTTCTTTTATACCCTTTCTTGCCAGTCACGCTGTGGAGTACTTGGACGCGTGTGATGGAGCATTGTCCTGCATGAAAATCATGTTTTTCTTGAAGGATGCAGACTTCTTCCTGTACCACTGCTTGAAGAAGGTGTCTTCCAGAAACTGGCAGTAGGACTGGGAGTTGAGCTTGACTCCATCCTCAACCCGAAAAGGCCCCACAAGCTCATTTTTGATGATACCAGCCCAAACCAGTACTCCACCTCCACCTTGCTGGCGTCTGAGTCGGACTGGAGCTCTCTGCCCTTTACCAATCCAGCCACGGGCCCATCCATCTGGCCCATCAAGACTCACTCTCATTTCATCAGTCCATAAAACCTTAGAAAAATCAGTCTTGAGATATTTCTTGGCCCAGTCTTGACGTTTCAGCTTGTGTGTCTTGTTCAGTGGTGGTCGTCTTTCAGCCTTTCTTACCTTGGCCATGTCTCTGAGTATTGCACACCTTGTGCTTTTGGGCACTCCAGTGATGTTGCAGCTCTGAAATATGGCCAAACTGGTGGCAAGTGGCATCTTGGCAGCTGCACGCTTGACTTTTCTCAGTTCATGGGCAGTTAATTTGCGCCTTGGTTTTTCCACACGCTTCTTGCGACCCTGTTGACTATTTTAAATGAAACGTTTGATTGTTCGATGATCACGCTTCAGAAGCTTTGCAATTTTAAGAGTGCTGCATCCCTCTGCAAGATATCTCACTATTTTAGACTTTTCTGAGCCTGTCAAGTCCTTCTTTTGACCCATTTTGCCAAATGAAAAGGAAGTTGCCTAATAATTATGCACACCTGATATAGGGTGTTGATGTCATTAGACCACACCCCTTCTCATTACAGAGATTCACATCACCTAATATGCTTAATTGGTAAACTTTCGAGCCTATACAGCTTGGAGTAAGACAACATGCATAAAGAGGATGATGTGGTCAAAATACTCATTTGCCTAATAATTCTGCACTCCCTGTAGTCAAGAGATGCTCATTTCAGATTATGGTTTTAATGAGTTAATGATGTAAATGTTTAACTACGTCTTCAGTTGGAAATTTACTTTATAACTCTGTTTCCTCTTTTCAATAAACTAGAGAAACTTGGTACATAGCATTGCACGCGTGTATCAGTTATTCTTTGTGAGTGCACACACATTTTTCTTTTTTTTTATATTGACAATTTTTATTGTTTTTTCATTACATGGACATTGTAAAATTACATCACAGGTAGGTACAAATAAATAGGTACAAATAAAAATGGTATACACATAAAGTGATCGGCGTGGGCCAGTCAGGACAGGTAATACACAGATTTAAACTACAGTACGAATTTGAATTAACAATATGACTTAGATACCTAGGAACATAGAATGTGTATTGAGTTAGGCAACTTCTAGTACGTGATCACCTTAATGCTGGTATGTGGGTTGGGGAACAAGTCAGGGGTGAGGGCTAAGAGAAACTCCTATAGATCCGCCAGGGAGTCCAGATCTGGAGAAAAGTGGATCTAGAACGTAGCTCCCAGTGAGAAATTTCTTCTAGCTTGTAGATCTGGTCCACTTTGTTAACCCAATGTTCTACACTGGTGATCTCAGAGGAGAGCCAATGTTTTGGTAGGAGTAATCTGGCAGCTGCTATCATGAGGGAAAAGAGTGATGATTTATGAGGGCACATTCCCCCAATCCCCAAGGAGAGCAAAGTTGTTTCAGGAGTGCAGGGGAAGGAACTCTGGCAGATCTGGTTACTGAGTTTAACTATGTTAAAACATCAGGGTTTGATTAACTCGCAGAACCACCATATGTGGATAAATTGGCCTCTTTCGTTACGACATCTCCAGCAGACATCAGAGGAACTGGGTTTATAGATACAGGTCTTATCTGGCGTTCTGTACCAGCGTGTTAGAATTTTGTAGCTATTTTCTTGGATACGGATGCATCTGGAGATCTTGTATTTGGTGATCAATATTTTTGTAGTCTCAGAAGATGTCAGAGTTTGCTGTAGGTCCTTCTCCCAGAGCCTGATTACAGCAGACTTTGTCAAAGAGGGAGGTGATTTTAATTGTTTGTATATTGTGGATATGGTTTTAGGGGGATACAGCGAGTTCCCTATTATGTTCTCAAACCAATTAGACTCATGAGAAGGAAGAGTCTTTTTTGCAAGGAGGAGTGATTCTGATCTAAGGAATCGCATGAGAGTAGGGTTCTGGATATGTGTTTTGAGTATCTTGCAGATTTCAAGTTCAGAAAGCATACAACCTTCTTGATCTAACAACTTTGAAATGGCGATCTCAGGCGACCTTGGGGTGGTTGGACAGCTCTCTTTCAGTTCTTTGGGGGCTAAGGCAACCATATCTTTTATAAACATGAGGGGTGAGGGGAGTGTTAAGGCCCCAGGGCTGTCTGAGAACCACCTCCAGACCTTCAGAGTGTTTCGAATCAAGGGATTGGGAATAGAGCTGGGTACTAGAGGTGGTCTGTCAGCCAGCAGGAGGGCCCAGATAGGGGAAGGTAAGAAGGTGTTTTCCAATATGAGTCAAGATTTATAGGTTGGGCCTCTGATCCAGTCTACTACTCTTGAGAGCTGGATAGCTTTTATATACATCTCAGGGTCAGGTAGCCTAATGCCTCCTTTAGCTCTGGGCTTGGTTAGTGTATCAAAGGAGATACATGCTTTTTTACCCCTGCCATATAAATTTGTGAATCTGTTTGTTTAGAGAGCTAAAAGTAAGATTTGGTAATCTCAATAGGAAGTACTTGCATCAAATATGTGAGTCTCGGTATTACCAAGGACATGAGGCTATTTTTTCTCCCGAACCAGGAGAGATATGGAAAATCCAATGAGCAATCCAGCTGGGCAATCATTGATAGCAGTAAAGGTTTATAGTTTAGCTTAAATAAATCTGTTACGTGGGGGGGAGTTTCACACCAAGCTATGTCAATTGTTGGGTGTGCCAATTAAAAGGAGAATTTGTCTGGATGGATAAAAGAGTTGGGGGGAGGCCAACATGAAGTATTTCGGACTTGGAAGGATTGACTTTGAAATTGGATAGGGATCCGAAGTGACTGAGTTTTGATAGAATTATAGGCATGGATTTGCGTGGGTTTGTTAGTGAGAATCAGTAAATCATCAGCAAATGCTGCTAATTTGAATTCACAGCCATCGACCAGTAGGCCTCTAATCTCGCTGTTTTATCTGAGGGCTTGTAGAAGCGTTTACATCACTAGGACAAATAGGAGGGGGGAGAGTGGGCAGCCCTGCCTCGTTCCGTTCCTAATTGGGAAATAGGAGGATAGGATCCTGTTGACTGACACAGACGCCGATGAGTAAGAGTACATAGAGAACACAGTGTTGATATAGGATTCTAGTATTTTAAATTTAGACAGAGTCAACCTAATATACGTCCAGTCAACTCTGTCAAATGCTTTTTCGGCGTCAGTGCCAATCAAGACCAGAGGGGTGAATTTGTGAGGCATAGTATAAGGCGTTTAAGATCTTAGTGGTATTGTCCTTCCCCTCATGTCCTTTGACAAATCCCACCTGGTCTGGATGGATCAGGTTTGGTAAGAAATGTTGTAGTCTAGTGGCAAGCATCTTGGCTAGTAGCTTGAGATCCACATTAAGTAGGGAGATAGGGCGATAATTGTAGCAGGGAGTGGGGTCCTTGCCTTCTTTGAGGATAATTGTAATGGTGGCTTTTGTCATGTCTATAGTAATTGGGTGATTGGACATTGCGAGATTACAAATTGGGAGCAGGAAGGGAAGGAGGGTGTCCTTGAATGCAGAGTAATAAGATATGGGAAGTCCGTCAGGGCCTGGGTATTTTCCTTTAGGGGTTGACTTAGATATAGATTTGACATAGATGTTATTAATTCTGAGGAGGTAAATGGCTTAGTCAAGGATTCTCATTGTGATGGGGTCAGAGATGGGAGATTAAGGGCGTCAAGAAATGAGTTCATATTGGCCTCTCTACCCTGAGAAAGAATTTGGGAGTTCAGGGGAGGGGAGGTTATAAAGTGACTCAAAGAATAGTCTGAATTGTTCAGCAATCTCTTCTGCTTTAAATAATTGGATTCCCTGGGGAGATTTAATGCTCTGAACATAACAGGAGTTTCGTCTCTGTTTTATTCTTTGCATCATGAACTTGGAAGCCTTGTTGCCATTGGCGAAGACTTTTTGCTTAGCAGACAAGAAAAACTTGGCTGATCATTCGTTAGGAAGGTTTTTTAGTTCAGTTCTGAGAGAGGAAAGTTTCAAGAGTTGCTGAGCAAGTAGTGACTAGTAGGGATGAGCGAACTCGAACTGTATAGTTCGGGTTCGTACCGAATTTTGGGGTGTCCGTGACACGGACCCGAACCCGGACATTTTCGTAAAAGTCCGGGTTCGGGTTCGGTGTTCGTCGCTTTCTTCGCGCTTTTGTGACGCTTTCTTGGCGCTTTTTGAAAGGCTGCAAAGCAGCCAATCAACAAGCGTCATACTACTTGCCCCAAGAGGCCATCACAGCCATGCCTACTATTGGCATGGCTGTGATTGGCCAGAGCACCATGTGACCCAGCCTCTATTTAAGCTGGAGTCACATAGCGCCGCCCGTCACTCTGCTCTAATTAGCGTAGGGAGAGGTTGCGGCTGCGACAGTAGGGCGAGATTAGGCAGGTTAACTCCTCCAAAGGACTTGATTAACTGATCGATCTGCAGCTGTGGATCATTGAGCTGCTGATCCTCAATTGCTCACTGTTTTTAGGCTGCACAGACCGTTTGTCAGTCTCATTTTTCTGGGGTGATCGGCGGCCATTTTGTGTCTTGTGGTGCGCCAGCACAAGCTGCGACCAAGTGCATTTAACCCTCAATGGTGTGGTTGTTTTTTGGCTAAAGCCTACATCAGGGTGAAGCTGTCACACCAAGTGCATTTAACCAGCAATAGTCTGTTCATTTTTTGGCCATATACAAAATCAGGGGCAAGCTGCGCCTGTCACCAAGTGCATTTAACCCTCAATGGTGTGGTTGTTTTTTGGCTAAAGCCTACATCAGGGTGAAGCTGTGACACCAAGTGCATTTAACCAGCAATAGTCTGTTCATTTTTTGGCCATATACAAAATCAGGGGCAAGCTGCGCCTGTCACCAAGTGCATTTAACCCTCAATGGTGTGGTTGTTTTTTGGCTAAAGCCTACATCAGGGTGAAGCTGTCACACCAAGTGCATTTAACCAGCAATAGTCTGTTCATTTTTTGGCCATATACAAAATCAGGGGCAAGCTGCGCCTGTCACCAAGTGCATTTAACCCTCAATGGTGTGGTTGTTTTTTGGCTAAAGCCTACATCAGGGTGAAGCTGTCACACCAAGTGCATTTAACCAGCAATAGTCTGTTTATTTTTTGGCCATATCCCAGTCTAATTCTGTCACTAAATCCATACCGGTCACCCAGCGCCTAAATACTAGGCCTCAAATTTATATCCAGCTAAATCTGTCCCTAGTGCTGTAGCTGGGCGAGTTATTTAGTGTCCGTTCAAGCACATTTCTTGTTCTGGGTTGAAATACAATTCCCAATTTAGCAATTTCATAATTTAGTGGTTCCTGCTATATCAGAGCTATTTGAAATCTATCCCAAAAAGGGTATATAATATTCAAGGTGCACATTGGGTCATTCAGAATAACTTCACACACACGCTTCTGTGCATTTCCAAGTCTAATTCTGTCACTAAATCCATACCGGTGACCCAGCGCCTAAATACTAGGCCTCAAATTTAAATCCCTCTAAATCTCTCGTTACCCACCGCTGTACTGTTGTTGCTGGGCAAGATATTTAGTGTCCGTCAAAGCACATTTTTTGTTCTGGGTTGAAGTACAATTCCCAATTTAGCAATTTCATAATTTAGTGGTTTCTGCTATATCAGAGCTATTTGAAATCTATCCCTAAAAGGGTATATAATATTGAAGGTGCACATAGGGTCATTCAGAATAACTTCACACACACGCTTCTGTGCATTTCCAAGTCTAATTCTGTCACTAAATCCATACCGGTGACCCAGCGCCTAAATACTAGGCCTCAAATTTAAATCCCTCTAAATCTCTCGTTACCCACCGCTGTACTGTTGTTGCTGGGCAAGATATTTAGTGTCCGTCAAAGCACATTTTTTGTTCTGGGTTGAAGTACAATTCCCAATTTAGCAATTTCATAATTTAGTGGTTTCTGCTATATCAGAGCTATTTGAAATCTATCCCTAAAAGGGTATATAATATTGAAGGTGCACATAGGGTCATTCAGAATAACTTCACACACACGCTTCTGTGCATTTCCAAGTCTAATTCTGTCACTAAATCCATACCGGTGACCCAGCGCCTAAATACTAGGCCTCAAATTTAAATCCCTCTAAATCTCTCGTTACCCACCGCTGTACTGTTGTTGCTGGGCAAGATATTTAGTGTCCGTCAAAGCACATTTTTTGTTCTGGGTTGAAGTACAATTCCCAATTTAGCAATTTCATAATTTAGTGGTTTCTGCTATATCAGAGCTATTTGAAATCTATCCCTAAAAGGGTATATAATATTGAAGGTGCACATAGGGTCATTCAGAATAACTTCACACACACGCTTCTGTGCATTTCCAAGTCTAATTCTGTCACTAAATCCATACCGGTGACCCAGCGCCTAAATACTAGGCCTCAAATTTAAATCCCTCTAAATCTCTCGTTACCCACCGCTGTACTGTTGTTGCTGGGCAAGATATTTAGTGTCCGTCAAAGCACATTTTTTGTTCTGGGTTGAAGTACAATTCCCAATTTAGCAATTTCATAATTTAGTGGTTTCTGCTATATCAGAGCTATTTGAAATCTATCCCTAAAAGGGTATATAATATTGAAGGTGCACATAGGGTCATTCAGAATAACTTCACACACACGCTTCTGTGCATTTCCAAGTCTAATTCTGTCACTAAATCCATACCGGTGACCCAGCGCCTAAATACTAGGCCTCAAATTTAAATCCCTCTAAATCTCTCGTTACCCACCGCTGTACTGTTGTTGCTGGGCAAGATATTTAGTGTCCGTCAAAGCACATTTTTTGTTCTGGGTTGAAGTACAATTCCCAATTTAGCAATTTCATAATTTAGTGGTTTCTGCTATATCAGAGCTATTTGAAATCTATCCCTAAAAGGGTATATAATATTGAAGGTGCACATAGGGTCATTCAGAATAACTTCACACACACGCTTCTGTGCATTTCCAAGTCTAATTCTGTCACTAAATCCATACCGGTGACCCAGCGCCTAAATACTAGGCCTCAAATTTAAATCCCTCTAAATCTCTCGTTACCCACCGCTGTACTGTTGTTGCTGGGCAAGATATTTAGTGTCCGTCAAAGCACATTTTTTGTTCTGGGTTGAAGTACAATTCCCAATTTAGCAATTTCATAATTTAGTGGTTCCTGCTATATCAGAGCTATTTGAAATCTATCCCAAAAAGGGTATATAATATTGAAGGTGCACATAGGGTCATTCAGAATAACTTCACACACACGCTTCTGTGCATTTCCAAGTCTAATTCTGTCACTAAATCCATACCGGTGACCCAGCGCCTAAATACTAGGCCTCAAATTTAAATCCCTCTAAATCTCTCGTTACCCACCGCTGTACTGTTGTTGCTGGGCAAGATATTTAGTGTCCGTCAAAGCACATTTTTTGTTCTGGGTTGAAGTACAATTCCCAATTTAGCAATTTCATAATTTAGTGGTTCCTGCTATATCAGAGCTATTTGAAATCTATCCCAAAAAGGGTATATAATATTCAAGGTGCACATTGGGTCATTCAGAATAACTTCACACACACGCTTCTGTGCATTTCCAAGTCTAATTCTGTCACTAAATCCATACCGGTGACCCAGCGCCTAAATACTAGGCCTCAAATTTAAATCCCTCTAAATCTCTCGTTACCCACCGCTGTACTGTTGTTGCTGGGCAAGATATTTAGTGTCCGTCAAAGCACATTTTTTGTTCTGGGTTGAAGTACAATTCCCAATTTAGCAATTTCATAATTTAGTGGTTTCTGCTATATCAGAGCTATTTGAAATCTATCCCTAAAAGGGTATATAATATTGAAGGTGCACATAGGGTCATTCAGAATAACTTCACACACACGCTTCTGTGCATTTCCAAGTCTAATTCTGTCACTAAATCCATACCGGTGACCCAGCGCCTAAATACTAGGCCTCAAATTTAAATCCCTCTAAATCTCTCGTTACCCACCGCTGTACTGTTGTTGCTGGGCAAGATATTTAGTGTCCGTCAAAGCACATTTTTTGTTCTGGGTTGAAGTACAATTCCCAATTTAGCAATTTCATAATTTAGTGGTTTCTGCTATATCAGAGCTATTTGAAATCTATCCCTAAAAGGGTATATAATATTGAAGGTGCACATAGGGTCATTCAGAATAACTTCACACACACGCTTCTGTGCATTTCCAAGTCTAATTCTGTCACTAAATCCATACCGGTGACCCAGCGCCTAAATACTAGGCCTCAAATTTAAATCCCTCTAAATCTCTCGTTACCCACCGCTGTACTGTTGTTGCTGGGCAAGATATTTAGTGTCCGTCAAAGCACATTTTTTGTTCTGGGTTGAAGTACAATTCCCAATTTAGCAATTTCATAATTTTGTGGTTCCTGCTATATCAGAGCTATTTGAAATCTATCCCAAAAAGGGTATATAATATTCAAGGTGCACATTGGGTCATTCAGAATAACTTCACACACACGCTTCTGTGCATTTCCAAGTCTAATTCTGTCACTAAATCCATACCGGTCACCCAGCGCCTAAATACTAGGCCTCAAATTTATATCCCGCTGAATTTGAATACAATACATTGGGCCAAATAATATATTTGTTGTTGTGGTGAACCATAACAATGAGAAAAACATCTAGTAAGGGACGCGGACGTGGACATGGTCGTGGTGGTGTTAGTGGACCCTCTGGTGCTGGGAGAGGACGTGGCCGTTCTGCCACATCCACACGTCCTAGTGTACCAACTACCTCAGGTCCCAGTAGCCGCCAGAATTTACAGCGATATATGGTGGGGCCCAATGCCGTTCTAAGGATGGTAAGGCCTGAGCAGGTACAGGCATTAGTCAATTGGGTGGCCGACAGTGGATCCAGCACGTTCACATTATCTCCCACCCAGTCTTCTGCAGAAAGCGCACAGATGGCGCCTGAAAACCAACCCCATCAGTCTGTCACATCACCCCCATGCATACCAGGGAAACTGTCTCAGCCTCAAGTTATGCAGCAGTCTCTTATGCTGTTTGAAGACTCCGCTGGCAGGGTTTCCCAAGGGCATCCACCTAGCCCTTCCCCAGCGGTGAAAGACATAGAATGCACTGACGCACAACCACTTATGTTTCCTGATGATGAGGACATGGGAATACCACCTCAGCATGTCTCTGATGATGACGAAACACAGGTGCCAACTGCTGCGTCTTTCTGCAGTGTGCAGACTGAACAGGAGGTCAGGGATCAAGACTGGGTGGAAGACGATGCAGGGGACGATGAGGTCCTAGACCCCACATGGAATGAAGGTCGTGCCACTGACTTTCACAGTTCGGAGGAAGAGGCAGTGGTGAGACCGAGCCAACAGCGTAGCAAAAGAGGGAGCAGTGGGCAAAAGCAGAACACCCGCCGCCAAGAGACTCCGCCTGCTACTGACCGCCGCCATCTGGGACCGAGCACCCCAAAGGCAGCTTCAAGGAGTTCCCTGGCATGGCACTTCTTCAAACAATGTGCTGACGACAAGACCCGAGTGGTTTGCACGCTGTGCCATCAGAGCCTGAAGCGAGGCATTAACGTTCTGAACCTGAGCACAACCTGCATGACCAGGCACCTGCATGCAAAGCATGAACTGCAGTGGAGTAAACACCTTAAAACCAAGGAAGTCACTCAGGCTCCCCCTGCTACCTCTTCTGCTGCTGCCGCCTCGGCCTATTCTGCTGCTGCCGCCTCGGCCTCTTCCTCCGCCTCTGGAGGAACGTTGGCACCTGCCGCCCAGCAAACAGGGGATGTACCACCAACACCACCACCACCACCTCCGTCACCAAGCGTCTCAACCATGTCACACGCCAGCGTTCAGCTCTCCATCTCACAAACATTTGATAGAAAGCGTAAATTCCCACCTAGCCACACTCGATCCCTGGCCCTGAATGCCAGCATTTCTAAACTACTGGCCTATGAAATGCTGTCATTTAGGCTGGTGGACACAGACAGCTTCAAACAGCTCATGTCGCTTGCTGTCCCACAGTATGTTGTTCCCAGCCGGCACTACTTCTCCAAGAGAGCCGTGCCTTCCCTGCACAACCAAGTATCCGATAAAATCAAGTGTGCACTGCGCAACGCCATCTGTGGCAAGGTCCACCTAACCACAGATACGTGGACCAGTAAGCACGGCCAGGGACGCTATATCTCCCTAACTGCACACTGGGTAAATGTAGTGGCAGCTGGGCCCCAGGCGGAGAGCTGTTTGGCGCACGTCCTGCCGCCGCCAAGGATCGCAGGGCAACATTCTTTGCCTCCTGTTGCCACCTCCTCCTTCTCGGCTTCCTCCTCCTCTTCTTCCACCTGCTCATCCAGTCAGCCACACACCTTCACCACCAACTTCAGCACAGCCCGGGGTAAACGTCAGCAGGCCATTCTGAAACTCATATGTTTGGGGGACAGGCCCCACACCGCACAGGAGTTGTGGCGGGGTATTGAACAACAGACCGACGAGTGGTTGCTGCCGGTGAGCCTCAAGCCCGGCCTGGTGGTGTGTGATAATGGGCGAAATCTCGTTGCAGCTCTGGGACTAGCCAATTTGACGCACATCCCTTGCTTGGCGCATGTGCTGAATTTGGTGGTGCAGAAGTTCATTCACAACTACCCCGACATGTCAGAGCTGCTGCATAAAGTGCGGGCCGTCTGTTCGCGCTTCCGGCGTTCACATCCTGCCGCTGCTCGCCTGTCTGCGCTACAGCGTAACTTCGGCCTTCCCGCTCACCGCCTCATATGCGACGTGCCCACCAGGTGGAACTCCACCTTGCACATGCTGGACAGACTGTGCGAGCAGCAGCAGGCCATAGTGGAGTTTCAGCTGCAGCACGCACGGGTCAGTCGCACTACAGAACAGCACCACTTCACCACCAATGACTGGGCCTCCATGCGAGACCTGTGTGCCCTGTTGCGCTGTTTCGAGTACTCCACCAACATGGCCAGTGGCGATGACACCGTTATCAGCGTTACAATACCACTTCTATGTCTCCTTGAGAAAACACTTAGGGCGATGATGGAACAGGAGGTGGCCCAGGAGGAGGAGGAGGAGGATGAGGAAGAGGGGTCATTTTTAGCACTTTCAGGCCAGTCTCTTCGAAGTGACTCAGAGGGAGGTTTTTGGCAACAGCAGAGGCCAGGTACAAATGTGGCCAGCCAGGGCCCACTACTGGAGGACGAGGAGGACGAGGATGAGGAGGAGGTGGAGGAGGATGAGGATGAAGCATGGTCACAGCGGGGTGGCACCCAACGCAGCTCGGGTCCATCACTGGTGCGTGGCTGGGGGGAAAGGCAGGACGATGACGATACGCCTCCCACAGAGGACAGCTTGTCCTTACCCCTGGGCAGCCTGGCACACATGAGCGACTACATGCTGCAGTGCCTGCGCAACGACAGCAGAGTTGCCCACATTTTAACCTGTGCGGACTACTGGGTTGCCACCCTGCTGGATCCACGCTACAAAGACAATGTGCCCACCTTACTTCCTGCACTGGAGCGTGATAGGAAGATGCGCGAGTACAAGCGCACGTTGGTAGACGCGCTACTGAGAGCATTCCCAAATGTCACAGGGGAACAAGTGGAAGCCCAAGGCCAAGGCAGAGGAGGAGCAAGAGGTCGCCAAGGCAGCTGTGTCACGGCCAGCTCCTCTGAGGGCAGGGTTAGCATGGCAGAGATGTGGAAAACTTTTGTCAACACGCCACAGCTAACTGCACCACCACCTGATACGCAACGTGTTAGCAGGAGGCAACATTTCACTAACATGGTGGAACAGTACGTGTGCACACCCCTCCACGTACTGACTGATGGTTCGGCCCCATTCAACTTCTGGGTCTCTAAATTGTCCACGTGGCCAGAGCTAGCCTTTTATGCCTTGGAGGTGCTGGCCTGCCCGGCAGCCAGCGTTTTGTCTGAACGTGTATTCAGCACGGCAGGGGGCGTCATTACAGACAAACGCAGCCGCCTGTCTACAGCCAATGTGGACAAGCTGACGTTCATAAAAATGAACCAGGCATGGATCCCACAGGACCTGTCCGTCCCTTGTCCAGATTAGACATTAACTACCTCCCCATAACCATATATTATTGGACTCCAGGGCACTTCCTCATTCAATCCTATTTTTATTTTCATTTTACCATTATATTGCGATGCTACCCAAAGTTGAATGAACCTCTCCTCTGCCTGTGTGCTAGGCCTAAATATATGCCAATGGACTGTTGCAGTGGTGGCTGACATGAAGCCTGATTCTCTGCTATGACATGCAGACTAATTCTCTGCTGACATGAAGCCAGATTGTCTGTTACGGGACCTCTCTCCTCTGCCTGGGTGCTGGGCCTAAATTTATGACAATGGACTGTTGCAGTGGTGGCTGACGTGAAGCCTGATTCTCTGCTATGACATGCAGACTGATTCTCTGCTGTCATGAAGCCAGATTGTCTGTTACGGGACCTTTCTCCTCTACCTGGGTTCTGGGCCTAAATTTATGAAAATTGACTCTTACAGTGGTGGGTGACGTGAAGCCTGATTCTCTGCTATGATATGAAGACTGATTCTCTGCTGACATGAAGCCAGATTGTCTGTTACGGGACCTTTCTCCTCTGCCTGGGTTCTGGGCCTAAATTTATGAAAATTGACTCTTACAGTGGTGGGTGACGTGAAGCCTGATTCTCTGCTATGATATGAAGACTGATTCTCTGCTGACATGAAGCCAGATTGTCTGTTACGGGACCTTTCTCCTCTGCCTGGGTTCTGGGCCTAAATTTATGAAAATTGACTCTTACAGTGGTGGGTGACGTGAAGCCTGATTCTCTGCTATGATATGAAGACTGATTCTCTGCTGACATGAAGCCAGATTGTCTGTTACGGGACCTTTCTCCTCTGCCTGGGTTCTGGGCCTAAATTTATGAAAATTGACTCTTACAGTGGTGGGTGACGTGAAGCCTGATTCTCTGCTATGATATGAAGACTGATTCTCTGCTGACATGAAGCCAGATTGTCTGTTACGGGACCTTTCTCCTCTGCCTGGGTTCTGGGCCTAAATTTATGAAAATTGACTCTTACAGTGGTGGGTGACGTGAAGCCTGATTCTCTGCTATGATATGAAGACTGATTCTCTGCTGACATGAAGCCAGATTGTCTGTTACGGGACCTTTCTCCTCTGCCTGGGTTCTGGGCCTAAATTTATGAAAATTGACTCTTACAGTGGTGGGTGACGTGAAGCCTGATTCTCTGCTATGATATGAAGACTGATTCTCTGCTGACATGAAGCCAGATTGTCTGTTACGGGACCTTTCTCCTCTGCCTGGGTTCTTGGCCTAAATTTATGAAAATTGACTCTTACAGTGGTGGGTGACGTGAAGCCTGATTCTCTGCTATGATATGAAGACTGATTCTCTGCTGACATGAAGCCAGATTCTCTGTTACGGGACCTCTCTCCTCTGCCTGGGTGCTGGGCCTAAATTTATGACAATGGACTGTTGCAGTGGTGGCTGACGTGAAGCCTGATTCTCTGCTATGACATGCAGACTGATTCTCTGCTGACATGAAGCCAGATTCTCTGTTACGGGACCTCTCTCCTCTGCCTGTGTGTGTGCTGGGCCTAAATATATGCCAATGGACTGTTGCAGTGGTGGCTGACGTGAAGCCTCATTCTCTGCTATGACATGCAGACTAATTCTCTGCTGACATGAAGACAGATTCTCTGTTACGGGACCTCTCTCCTCTGCCTGGGTGCCGGGGCCTAAATATCTGAGAATGGACTGTTCCAGTGGTGGGTGACGGGAAGCCAGATTCTCTGCTATGGAACCTCTCTCCAATTGATTTTGGTTAATTTTTATTTATTTAATTTTTATTTTAATTCATTTCCCTATCCACATTTGTTTGCAGGGGATTTACCTACATGTTGCTGCCTTTTGCAGCCCTCTAGCTCTTTCCTGGGCTGTTTTACAGCCTTTTTAGTGCCGAAAAGTTCGGGTCCCCATTGACTTCAATGGGGTTCGGGTTCGGGACGAAGTTCGGATCGGGTTCGGATCCCGAACCCGAACATTTCCGGGATGTTCGGCCGAACTTCTCGAACCCGAACATCCAGGTGTTCGCTCAACTCTAGTGACTAGTAATACATAAAACATTTTCTGTATTATTTGCTCTTTAAAACACATATGACTCTTGGGTAGGGATGAGCGAACTCGAACTGTATAGTTCGGGTTCGTACCGAATTTTGGGGTGTCCGTGACACGGACCCGAACCCGGACATTTTCGTAAAAGTCCGGGTTCGGGTTCGGTGTTCGTCGCTTTCTTCGCGCTTTTGTGACGCTTTCTTGGCGCTTTTTGAAAGGCTGCAAAGCAGCCAATCAACAAGCGTCATACTACTTGCCCCAAGAGGCCATCACAGCCATGCCTACTATTGGCATGGCTGTGATTGGCCAGAGCACCATGTGACCCAGCCTCTATTTAAGCTGGAGTCACATAGCGCCGCCCGTCACTCTGCTCTGATTAGCGTAGGGAGAGGTTGCGGCTGCGACAGTAGGGCGAGATTAGGCAGATTAACTCCTCCAAAGGACTTGATTAACTGATCGATCTGCAGCTGTGGATCATTGAGCTGCTGATCCTCAATTGCTCACTGTTTTTAGGCTGCACAGACCGTTTGTCAGTCACATTTTTCTGGGGTGATCGGCGGCCATTTTGTGTCTTGTGGTGCGCCAGCACAAGCTGCGACCAAGTGCATTTAACCCTCAATGGTGTGGTTGTTTTTTGGCTAAAGCCTACATCAGGGTGAAGCTGTCACACCAAGTGCATTTAACCAGCAATAGTCTGTTCATTTTTTGGCCATATACAAAATCAGGGGCAAGCTGCGCCTGTCACCAAGTGCATTAACCCTCAATGGTGTGGTTGTTTTTTGGCTAAAGCCTACATCAGGGTGAAGCTGTCACACCAAGTGCATTTAACCAGCAATAGTCTGTTCATTTTTTGGCCATATACTAAATCAGGGGCAAGCTGCGCCTGTCACCAAGTGCATTTAACCCTCAATGGTGTGGTTGTTTTTTGGCTAAAGCCTACATCAGGGTGAAGCTGTCACACCAAGTGCATTTAACCAGCAATAGTCTGTTTATTTTTTGGCCATATCCCAGTCTAATTCTGTCACTAAATCCATACCGGTCACCCAGCGCCTAAATACTAGGCCTCAAATTTATATCCAGCTAAATCTGTCCCTAGTGCTGTAGCTGGGCGAGTTATTTAGTGTCCGTTCAAGCACATTTCTTGTTCTGGGTTGAAATACAATTCCCAATTTAGCAATTTCATAATTTAGTGGTTTCTGCTATATCAGAGCTATTTGAAATCTATCCCTAAAAGGGTATATAATATTCAAGGTGCACATTGGGTCATTCAGAATAACTTCACACACACCCGCTACTGTGTATTTCCAAGTCTAATTCTGTCACTAAACCCATACCTGTCACCCAGCGCCTAAATACTAGGCCTCAAATTTATATCCAGCTAAATCTGTCCCTAGTGCTGTAGCTGGGCGAGTTATTTAGTGTCCGTTCAAGCACATTTCTTGTTCTGGGTTGAAATACAATTCCCAATTTAGCAATTTCATAATTTAGTGGTTTCTGCTATATCAGAGCTATTTGAAATCTATCCCTAAAAGGGTATATAATATTCAAGGTGCACATTGGGTCATTCAGAATAACTTCACACACACCCGCTACTGTGTATTTCCAAGTCTAATTCTGTCACTAAACCCATACCTGTCACGCAGCGCCTAAATACTAGGCCTCAAATTTATATCCAGCTAAATCTGTCCCTAGTGCTGTAGCTGGGCGAGTTATTTAGTGTCCGTTCAAGCACATTTCTTGTTCTGGGTTGAAATACAATTCCCAATTTAGCAATTTCATAATTTAGTGGTTTCTGCTATATCAGAGCTATTTGAAATCTATCCCTAAAAGGGTATATAATATTCAAGGTGCACATTGGGTCATTCAGAATAACTTCACACACACCCGCTACTGTGTATTTCCAAGTCTAATTCTGTCACTAAACCCATACCTGTCACGCAGCGCCTAAATACTAGGCCTCAAATTTATATCCAGCTAAATCTGTCCCTAGTGCTGTAGCTGGGCGAGTTATTTAGTGTCCGTTCAAGCACATTTCTTGTTCTGGGTTGAAATACAATTCCCAATTTAGCAATTTCATAATTTAGTGGTTTCTGCTATATCAGAGCTATTTGAAATCTATCCCTAAAAGGGTATATAATATTCAAGGTGCACATTGGGTCATTCAGAATAACTTCACACACACCCGCTACTGTGTATTTCCAAGTCTAATTCTGGCACTAAACCCATACCTGTCACCCAGCGCCTAAATACTAGGCCTCAAATTTATATCCCGCTAAATCTGTCCTTAGTGCTGTAGCTGGGCGAGTTATTTAGTGTCCGTTCAAGCACATTTCTTGTTCTGGGTTGAAATACAATTCCCAATTTAGCAATTTCATAATTTAGTGGTTTCTGCTATATCAGAGCTATTTGAAATCTATCCCTAAAAGGGTATATAATATTCAAGGTGCACATTGGGTCATTCAGAATAACTTCACACACACCCGCTACTGTGTATTTCCAAGTCTAATTCTGGCACTAAACCCATACCTGTCACCCAGCGCCTAAATACTAGGCCTCAAATTTATATCCCGCTAAATCTGTCCTTAGTGCTGTAGCTGGGCGAGTTATTTAGTGTCCGTTCAAGCACATTTCTTGTTCTGGGTTGAAATACAATTCCCAATTTAGCAATTTCATAATTTAGTGGTTTCTGCTATATCAGAGCTATTTGAAATCTATCCCTAAAAGGGTATATAATATTCAAGGTGCACATTGGGTCATTCAGAATAACTTCACACACACCCGCTACTGTGTATTTCCAAGTCTAATTCTGGCACTAAACCCATACCTGTCACCCAGCGCCTAAATACTAGGCCTCAAATTTATATCCCGCTAAATCTCTCGTTACCGCTGTCCTGTTGGCTGGGAAGTTATTTAGTGTCCGTCAAAGCACATTTCTTGTTCTGGGTTGAAATACAATTCCCAATTTAGCAATTTCATAATTTAGTGGTTTCTGCTATATCAGAGCTATTTGAAATCTATCCCTAAAAGGGTATATAATATTCAAGGTGCACATTGGGTCATTCAGAATAACTTCACACACACCCGCTACTGTGTATTTCCAAGTCTAATTCTGGCACTAAACCCATACCTGTCACCCAGCGCCTAAATACTAGGCCTCAAATTTATATCCCGCTAAATCTGTCCTTAGTGCTGTAGCTGGGCGAGTTATTTAGTGTCCGTTCAAGCACATTTCTTGTTCTGGGTTGAAATACAATTCCCAATTTAGCAATTTCATAATTTAGTGGTTTCTGCTATATCAGAGCTATTTGAAATCTATCCCTAAAAGGGTATATAATATTCAAGGTGCACATTGGGTCATTCAGAATAACTTCACACACACCCGCTACTGTGTATTTCCAAGTCTAATTCTGGCACTAAACCCATACCTGTCACCCAGCGCCTAAATACTAGGCCTCAAATTTATATCCCGCTAAATCTGTCCTTAGTGCTGTAGCTGGGCGAGTTATTTAGTGTCCGTTCAAGCACATTTCTTGTTCTGGGTTGAAATACAATTCCCAATTTAGCAATTTCATAATTTAGTGGTTTCTGCTATATCAGAGCTATTTGAAATCTATCCCTAAAAGGGTATATAATATTCAAGGTGCACATTGGGTCATTCAGAATAACTTCACACACACCCGCTACTGTGTATTTCCAAGTCTAATTCTGGCACTAAACCCATACCTGTCACCCAGCGCCTAAATACTAGGCCTCAAATTTATATCCCGCTAAATCTCTCGTTACCGCTGTCCTGTTGTGGCTGGGAAAGTTATTTAGTGTCCGTCAAAGCACATTTTTTGTTCTGGGTTGAAATACAATTCCCAATTTAGCAATTTCATAATTTAGTGGTTTCTGCTATATCAGAGCTATTTGAAATCTATCCCTAAAAGGGTATATAATATTCAAGGTGCACATTGGGTCATTCAGAATAACTTCACACACACCCGCTACTGTGTATTTCCAAGTCTAATTCTGGCACTAAACCCATACCTGTCACCCAGCGCCTAAATACTAGGCCTCAAATTTATATCCCGCTAAATCTGTCCTTAGTGCTGTAGCTGGGCGAGTTATTTAGTGTCCGTTCAAGCACATTTCTTGTTCTGGGTTGAAATACAATTCCCAATTTAGCAATTTCATAATTTAGTGGTTTCTGCTATATCAGAGCTATTTGAAATCTATCCCTAAAAGGGTATATAATATTCAAGGTGCACATTGGGTCATTCAGAATTACTTCACACACACCCGCTACTGTGTATTTCCAAGTCTAATTCTGGCACTAAACCCATACCTGTCACCCAGCGCCTAAATACTAGGCCTCAAATTTATATCCCGCTAAATCTGTCCTTAGTGCTGTAGCTGGGCGAGTTATTTAGTGTCCGTTCAAGCACATTTCTTGTTCTGGGTTGAAATACAATTCCCAATTTAGCAATTTCATAATTTAGTGGTTTCTGCTATATCAGAGCTATTTGAAATCTATCCCTAAAAGGGTATATAATATTCAAGGTGCACATTGGGTCATTCAGAATAACTTCACACACACCCGCTACTGTGTATTTCCAAGTCTAATTCTGGCACTAAACCCATACCTGTCACCCAGCGCCTAAATACTAGGCCTCAAATTTATATCCCGCTAAATCTGTCCTTAGTGCTGTAGCTGGGCGAGTTATTTAGTGTCCGTTCAAGCACATTTCTTGTTCTGGGTTGAAATACAATTCCCAATTTAGCAATTTCATAATTTAGTGGTTTCTGCTATATCAGAGCTATTTGAAATCTATCCCTAAAAGGGTATATAATATTCAAGGTGCACATTGGGTCATTCAGAATAACTTCACACACACCCGCTACTGTGTATTTCCAAGTCTAATTCTGGCACTAAACCCATACCTGTCACCCAGCGCCTAAATACTAGGCCTCAAATTTATATCCCGCTAAATCTGTCCTTAGTGCTGTAGCTGGGCGAGTTATTTAGTGTCCGTTCAAGCACATTTCTTGTTCTGGGTTGAAATACAATTCCCAATTTAGCAATTTCATAATTTAGTGGTTTCTGCTATATCAGAGCTATTTGAAATCTATCCCTAAAAGGGTATATAATATTCAAGGTGCACATTGGGTCATTCAGAATAACTTCACACACACCCGCTACTGTGTATTTCCAAGTCTAATTCTGGCACTAAACCCATACCTGTCACCCAGCGCCTAAATACTAGGCCTCAAATTTATATCCCGCTAAATCTGTCCTTAGTGCTGTAGCTGGGCGAGTTATTTAGTGTCCGTTCAAGCACATTTCTTGTTCTGGGTTGAAATACAATTCCCAATTTAGCAATTTCATAATTTAGTGGTTTCTGCTATATCAGAGCTATTTGAAATCTATCCCTAAAAGGGTATATAATATTCAAGGTGCACATTGGGTCATTCAGAATAACTTCACACACACCCGCTACTGTGTATTTCCAAGTCTAATTCTGGCACTAAACCCATACCTGTCACCCAGCGCCTAAATACTAGGCCTCAAATTTATATCCCGCTAAATCTGTCCTTAGTGCTGTAGCTGGGCGAGTTATTTAGTGTCCGTTCAAGCACATTTCTTGTTCTGGGTTGAAATACAATTCCCAATTTAGCAATTTCATAATTTAGTGGTTTCTGCTATATCAGAGCTATTTGAAATCTATCCCTAAAAGGGTATATAATATTCAAGGTGCACATTGGGTCATTCAGAATAACTTCACACACACCCGCTACTGTGTATTTCCAAGTCTAATTCTGGCACTAAACCCATACCTGTCACCCAGCGCCTAAATACTAGGCCTCAAATTTATATCCCGCTAAATCTCTCGTTACCGCTGTCCTGTTGTGGCTGGGAAAGTTATTTAGTGTCCGTCAAAGCACATTTTTTGTTCTGGGTTGAAATACAATTCCCAATTTAGCAATTTCATAATTTAGTCGTTTCTGCTATATCAGAGCTATTTGAAATCTATCCCTAAAAGGGTAGATCATATTGAAGGTGCACATAGGGTCATTCAGAATAACTTCACACACACGCTTCTGTGCATTTCCAAGTCTAATTCTGTCACTAAATCCATACCGGTCACCCAGCGCCTAAATACTAGGCCTCAAATTTATATCCCGCTGAATTTGAATACAATACATTGGGCCAAATAATATATTTGTTGTTGTGGTGAACCATAACAATGAGAAAAACATCTAGTAAGGGACGCGGACGTGGACATGGTCGTGGTGGTGTTAGTGGACCCTCTGGTGCTGGGAGAGGACGTGGCCGTTCTGCCACATCCACACGTCCTAGTGTACCAACTACCTCAGGTCCCAGTAGCCGCCAGAATTTACAGCGATATATGGTGGGGCCCAATGCCGTTCTAAGGATGGTAAGGCCTGAGCAGGTACAGGCATTAGTCAATTGGGTGGCCGACAGTGGATCCAGCACGTTCACATTATCTCCCACCCAGTCTTCTGCAGAAAGCGCACAGATGGCGCCTGAAAACCAACCCCATCAGTCTGTCACATCACCCCCATGCATACCAGGGAAACTGTCTCAGCCTCAAGTTATGCAGCAGTCTCTTATGCTGTTTGAAGACTCCGCTGGCAGGGTTTCCCAAGGGCATCCACCTAGCCCTTCCCCAGCGGTGAAAGACATAGAATGCACTGACGCACAACCACTTATGTTTCCTGATGATGAGGACATGGGAATACCACCTCAGCATGTCTCTGATGATGACGAAACACAGGTGCCAACTGCTGCGTCTTTCTGCAGTGTGCAGACTGAACAGGAGGTCAGGGATCAAGACTGGGTGGAAGACGATGCAGGGGACGATGAGGTCCTAGACCCCACATGGAATGAAGGTCGTGCCACTGACTTTCACAGTTCGGAGGAAGAGGCAGTGGTGAGACCGAGCCAACAGCGTAGCAAAAGAGGGAGCAGTGGGCAAAAGCAGAACACCCGCCGCCAAGAGACTCCGCCTGCTACTGACCGCCGCCATCTGGGACCGAGCACCCCAAAGGCAGCTTCAAGGAGTTCCCTGGCATGGCACTTCTTCAAACAATGTGCTGACGACAAGACCCGAGTGGTTTGCACGCTGTGCCATCAGAGCCTGAAGCGAGGCATTAACGTTCTGAACCTGAGCACAACCTGCATGACCAGGCACCTGCATGCAAAGCATGAACTGCAGTGGAGTAAACACCTTAAAACCAAGGAAGTCACTCAGGCTCCCCCTGCTACCTCTTCTGCTGCTGCCGCCTCGGCCTATTCTGCTGCTGCCGCCTCGGCCTCTTCCTCCGCCTCTGGAGGAACGTTGGCACCTGCCGCCCAGCAAACAGGGGATGTACCACCAACACCACCACCACCACCTCCGTCACCAAGCGTCTCAACCATGTCACACGCCAGCGTTCAGCTCTCCATCTCACAAACATTTGATAGAAAGCGTAAATTCCCACCTAGCCACCCTCGATCCCTGGCCCTGAATGCCAGCATTTCTAAACTACTGGCCTATGAAATGCTGTCATTTAGGCTGGTGGACACAGACAGCTTCAAACAGCTCATGTCGCTTGCTGTCCCACAGTATGTTGTTCCCAGCCGCCACTACTTCTCCAAGAGAGCCGTGCCTTCCCTGCACAACCAAGTATCCCATAAAATCAAGTGTGCACTGCGCAACGCCATCTGTGGCAAGGTCCACCTAACCACAGATACGTGGACCAGTAAGCACGGCCAGGGACGCTATATCTCCCTAACTGCACACTGGGTAAATGTAGTGGCAGCTGGGCCCCAGGCGGAGAGCTGTTTGGCGCACGTCCTTCCGCCGCCAAGGATCGCAGGGCAACATTCTTTGCCTCCTGTTGCCACCTCCTCCTTCTCGGCTTCCTCCTCCTCTTCTTCCACCTGCTCATCCAGTCAGCCACACACCTTCACCACCAACTTCAGCACAGCCCGGGGTAAACGTCAGCAGGCCATTCTGAAACTCATATGTTTGGGGGACAGGCCCCACACCGCACAGGAGTTGTGGCGGGGTATAGAACAACAGACCGACGAGTGGTTGCTGCCGGTGAGCCTCAAGCCCGGCCTGGTGGTGTGTGATAATGGGCGAAATCTCGTTGCAGCTCTGGGACTAGCCAATTTGACGCACATCCCTTGCTTGGCGCATGTGCTGAATTTGGTGGTGCAGAAGTTCATTCACAACTACCCCGACATGTCAGAGCTGCTGCATAAAGTGCGGGCCGTCTGTTCGCGCTTCCGGCGTTCACATCCTGCTGCTGCTCGCCTGTCTGCGCTACAGCGTAACTTCGGCCTTCCCGCTCACCGCCTCATATGCGACGTGCCCACCAGGTGGAACTCCACCTTGCACATGCTGGACAGACTGTGCGAGCAGCAGCAGGCCATAGTGGAGTTTCAGCTGCAGCACGCACGGGTCAGTCGCACTACAGAACAGCACCACTTCACCACCAATGACTGGGCCTCCATGCGAGACCTGTGTGCCCTGTTGCGCTGTTTCGAGTACTCCACCAACATGGCCAGTGGCGATGACACCGTTATCAGCGTTACAATACCACTTCTATGTCTCCTTGAGAAAACACTTAGGGCGATGATGGAAGAGGAGGTGGCCCAGGAGGAGGAGGAGGAGGAGGAGGAGGAAGAGGGGTCATTTTTAGCACTTTCAGGCCAGTCTCTTCGAAGTGACTCAGAGGGAGGTTTTTGGCAACAGCAGAGGCCAGGTACAAATGTGGCCAGCCAGGGCCCACTACTGGAGGACGAGGAGGACGAGGATGAGGAGGAGGTGGAGGAGGATGAGGATGAAGCATGGTCACAGCGGGGTGGCACCCAACGCAGCTCGGGTCCATCACTGGTGCGTGGCTGGGGGGAAAGGCAGGACGATGACGATACGCCTCCCACAGAGGACAGCTTGTCCTTATCCCTGGGCAACCTGGCACACATGAGCGACTACATGCTGCAGTGCCTGCGCAACGACAGCAGAGTTGCCCACATTTTAACCTGTGCGGACTACTGGGTTGCCACCCTGCTGGATCCACGCTACAAAGACAATGTGCCCACCTTACTTCCTGCACTGGAGCGTGATAGGAAGATGCGCGAGTACAAGCGCACGTTGGTAGACGCGCTACTGAGAGCATTCCCAAATGTCACAGGGGAACAAGTGGAAGCCCAAGGCCAAGGCAGAGGAGGAGCAAGAGGTCGCCAAGGCAGCTGTGTCACGGCCAGCTCCTCTGAGGGCAGGGTTAGCATGGCAGAGATGTGGAAAACTTTTGTCAACACGCCACAGCTAACTGCACCACCACCTGATACGCAACGTGTTAGCAGGAGGCAACATTTCACTAACATGGTGGAACAGTACGTGTGCACACCCCTCCACGTACTGACTGATGGTTCGGCCCCATTCAACTTCTGGGTCTCTAAATTGTCCACGTGGCCAGAGCTAGCCTTTTATGCCTTGGAGGTGCTGGCCTGCCCGGCAGCCAGCGTTTTGTCTGAACGTGTATTCAGCACGGCAGGGGGCGTCATTACAGACAAACGCAGCCGCCTGTCTACAGCCAATGTGGACAAGCTGACGTTCATAAAAATGAACCAGGCATGGATCCCACAGGACCTGTCCGTCCCTTGTCCAGATTAGACATTAACTACCTCCCCATAACCATATATTATTGGACTCCAGGGCACTTCCTCATTCAATCCTATTTTTATTTTCATTTTACCATTATATTGCGATGCTACCCAAAGTTGAATGAACCTCTCCTCTGCCTGTGTGCTAGGCCTAAATATATGCCAATGGACTGTTGCAGTGGTGGCTGACATGAAGCCTGATTCTCTGCTATGACATGCAGACTAATTCTCTGCTGACATGAAGCCAGATTGTCTGTTACGGGACCTCTCTCCTCTGCCTGGGTGCTGGGCCTAAATTTATGACAATGGACTGTTGCAGTGGTGGCTGACGTGAAGCCTCATTCTCTGCTATGACATGCAGACTGATTCTCTGCTGACATGAAGCCAGATTGTCTGTTACGGGACCTCTCTCCTCTGCCTGTGTGCTAGGCCTAAATATATGCCAATGGACTGTTGCAGTGGTGGCTGACGTGAAGCCTGATTCTCTGCTATGACATGCAGACTGATTCTCTGCTGTCATGAAGCCAGATTGTCTGTTACGGGACCTCTCTGCTCTGCCTGTGTGCTAGGCCTAAATATATGCCAATGGACTGTTGCAGTGGTGGGTGACGTGAAGCCTGATTCTCTGCTATGATATGAAGACTGATTCTCTGCTGACATGAAGCCAGATTGTCTGTTACGGGACCTTTCTCCTCTGCCTGGGTTCTGGGCCTAAATTTATGAAAATTGACTCTTACAGTGGTGGGTGACGTGAAGCCTGATTCTCTGCTATGATATGAAGACTGATTCTCTGCTGACATGAAGCCAGATTGTCTGTTACGGGACCTTTCTCCTCTGCCTGGGTTCTGGGCCTAAATTTATGAAAATTGACTCTTACAGTGGTGGGTGACGTGAAGCCTGATTCTCTGCTATGACATGCAGACTGATTCTCTGCTGACATGAAGCCAGATTGTCTGTTACGGGACCTCTCTCCTCTGCCTGTGTGCTAGGCCTAAATATATGCCAATGGACTGTTGCAGTGGTGGCTGACGTGAAGCCTGATTCTCTGCTATGACATGCAGACTGATTCTCTGCTGTCATGAAGCCAGATTGTCTGTTACGGGACCTCTCTGCTCTGCCTGTGTGCTAGGCCTAAATATATGCCAATGGACTGTTGCAGTGGTGGGTGACGTGAAGCCTGATTCTCTGCTATGATATGAAGACTGATTCTCTGCTGACATGAAGCCAGATTGTCTGTTACGGGACCTTTCTCCTCTGCCTGGGTTCTGGGCCTAAATTTATGAAAATTGACTCTTACAGTGGTGGGTGACGTGAAGCCTGATTCTCTGCTATGATATGAAGACTGATTCTCTGCTGACATGAAGCCAGATTGTCTGTTACGGGACCTTTCTCCTCTGCCTGGGTTCTGGGCCTAAATTTATGAAAATTGACTCTTACAGTGGTGGGTGACGTGAAGCCTCATTCTCTGCTATGACATGCAGACTGATTCTCTGCTGTCATGAAGCCAGATTGTCTGTTACGGGACCTCTCTGCTCTGCCTGTGTGCTAGGCCTAAATATATGCCAATGGACTGTTGCAGTGGTGGGTGACGTGAAGCCTCATTCTCTGCTATGACATGCAGACTGATTCTCTGCTGTCATGAAGCCAGATTGTCTGTTACGGGACCTCTCTGCTCTGCCTGTGTGCTAGGCCTAAATATATGCCAATGGACTGTTGCAGTGGTGGGTGACGTGAAGCCTCATTCTCTGCTATGACATGCAGACTGATTCTCTGCTGACATGAAGCCAGATTGTCTGTTACGGGACCTCTCTCCTCTGCCTGTGTGTGTGCTGGGCCTAAATATATGCCAATGGACTGTTGCAGTGGTGGCTGACGTGAAGCCTCATTCTCTGCTATGACATGCAGACTAATTCTCTGCTGACATGAAGACAGATTCTCTGTTACGGGACCTCTCTCCTCTGCCTGTGTGTGTGCTGGGCCTAAATATATGCCAATGGACTGTTGCAGTGGTGGCTGACGTGAAGCCTCATTCTCTGCTATGACATGCAGACTAATTCTCTGCTGACATGAAGACAGATTCTCTGTTACGGGACCTCCCTCCTCTGCCTGGGTGCTGGGCCTAAATATATGCCAATGGACTGTTGCAGTGGTGGGTGACGTGAAGCCTGATTCTCTGCTATGACATGCAGACTAATTCTCTGCTGACATGAAGCCAGATTCTCTGTTACGGGACCTCTCTCCTCTGCCTGTGTGTGTGCTGGGCCTAAATATATGCCAATGGACTGTTGCAGTGGTGGCTGACGTGAAGCCTCATTCTCTGCTATGACATGCAGACTAATTCTCTGCTGACATGAAGACAGATTCTCTGTTACGGGACCTCCCTCCTCTGCCTGGGTGCTGGGCCTAAATATATGCCAATGGACTGTTGCAGTGGTGGCTGACGTGAAGCCTCATTCTCTGCTATGACATGCAGACTAATTCTCTGCTGACATGAAGACAGATTCTCTGTTACGGGACCTCTCTCCTCTGCCTGGGTGCCGGGGCCTAAATATCTGAGAATGGACTGTTCCAGTGGTGGGTGACGTGAAGCCAGATTCTCTGCTATGGGACCTCTCTCCAATTGATTTTGGTTAATTTTTATTTATTTAATTTTTATTTTAATTCATTTCCCTATCCACATTTGTTTGCAGGGGATTTACCTACATGTTGCTGCCTTTTGCAGCCCTCTAGCTCTTTCCTGGGCTGTTTTACAGCCTTTTTAGTGCCGAAAAGTTCGGGTCCCCATTGACTTCAATGGGGTTCGGGTTCGGGACGAAGTTCGGATCGGGTTCGGATCCCGAACCCGAACATTTCCGGGATGTTCGGCCGAACTTCTCGAACCCGAACATCCAGGTGTTCGCTCAACTCTACTCTTGGGAACTAATTTAAAATTCCTCAGGGAAAACAGGAGGGAATTTGTCTCTTTTGTGTATTATATGTTCTATTACGTGTTCAGATGGACCTTGTCTGGGTGGAACACCTGATCACTTCTTAGGTCTCTCAACCCTACTATTTCATTTTATCTATCACTATCTGAATGAACTTTCCCACTATGGGGTCCCTACCTCTAAACCCTGAACTAAAAACAGTGCCTGCATCCCTACATGTTTCGCCGTATATTTCGGCGTCTTTAGGGGATGACGTGCAGGTCGGCATGTGGAGGCGGTCTCTGGGTTTTAAACCCTCGGTTCCTGCAGGCTGGATCAATCCGCCCAATCACCAAGTATTATGTACCTAATGGACAGTCTTCCGACCAATCATTTCGAAGTACCGGCGCACTCTAGAATCGTCATTCGTCCCGCATTGATGAGATCACTATAGCGACGTGTCATGCCTGCACCTTTCGTCCCGCATTGATGACATCACCATAGTGATGTATCGCGCCTGCGCCAGGACTTAGAACATTGCAAGCTCTACCTCCAGGTTCTGCACTTGCGCTTGTTTCTTCTATCTTTCTGGCATCCGATACAATTCAATGCGCATGCGTCTGCACTTTGAAAATTTCTCATCATCTCCTGCACTCATTTTGTGAGCTTTTTCTAACACATGAATTTTGGATAGCAGAGTAGTGAGTTTTTCTCAGATTCCTTTCTAAGAAAGGAGCAGAGACTAATCAGTCTGCCTCTAATGCAGGCTTTATGGGCATCCCAGAGGATCTGGGGGGGATATTCCTGGGGTGTTAATATTCCTCAAGGAAAGAGGATATTTGAGATGGTAGAATAAATGAATAAGGGGGATACATTTATACTATATGGATAGCTTGCACGTGTAGCAGCTAGAATTTGGGGTCTCTGAAATGAAACAAAGATCCTCTTAAACATCTGTAAGCGGTAGTCCCCTGGAGGGTGTAGCGTGGCAAACTCTCTTGATTCTTTTAGAATTTTGTGCTTGGGATGTCCTCTGTATACGTAGAAGCTAGATATAGGGGTCTTTGAATGGGAATATAGGACTTCTTAATCATCTGTAAGTGTCAGACGCTTTGATGATGAAGCTTGGCGATTTCTCTTGGCTCTTTGAGACTTTTGTGTGCGGGGTGTCTCCCAAGGCTCATCTGTGGGCAGGATTGGTAGAGCGGAGGTGTCTTGGACTGTTTCCCAGTTTTCAATGGGTAGTGGTGGGATCTGTAGAAGGTCGTATGCTTTATCCAGGTCTACGTGCGACTGGATGGAAATCCTGCTCCCGTTGTGGAAAAATGAAAGTCCAAATGGGAATAGCCATCTGTACATGACTTTTCTGTTCCGCAGCAAGTCAGTGAATGGTTTTAGTGCTTTGCGCTTCTTTAGTGTGAATTGGGCTAGATCTTGATAGATAGCTATAGGGTTATCTTCCCATGTCAGCTGTAAGGTATTTCTTGCGCTATTGAGTATTGCCTCTTTGGCTGGAAAATGCAGGAATTTGCAGATCACATCCCTTGGTGGTTCTGCAGGTTGAGGTTTTAGGCGAAGTGCCCTGTGGGCACGCTCAATGATGACTTCATGTGAGGAGTCAGGGCCCAAGAGTTTCATGCATATCTGCATCACAGTCTCAGGTATCTCTTCAGGGCCCATAGATTCAGGGATACCTCTGAAGCGCAGATTGTTGTGCCTGCCCCTGTTTTCTTGGTCCTCCAACAGTGTGTAAAGGGAGTTTAGGTGTTTTTGATATAAGGACATGTTGGAGGAGATTGCGTTCTGGTGTGCTGTGAAAGCAGTGTGCGCTTCTTCCAGCACCTCTACCCTTCTGCCTATATGGCGCATATCCTCTTTGATGGAGGTGAGGTCTGTTTTGAGAGGCCCCAGGGCTTCCGATAATGCCTCTTTCAACAATAATCTTGATAATGGTAACGTTTTGGCCCCTCTCTTACCTTCTCAGCAGGAGTTCCGGCTTGTTGTTTGCTCCTCGGTGTGCGAGGTGCTTCGGGAGCCATTTTGGAATGCCTTGCCACATATCTCTGTGTGGCTTTTTTAAATGAATGTCTCCCTATCACCAGCTTAGTTCTGTGTTCTGGCTTTCTCATGTGTGTCAGCGGATCTTGGGCCCTTAATCTTGACAATGTCGGGATCGCTGTGCTAAAGATACAGGCTCTTGAGGGAGTCGTTCACAGCAGAGCTTCACTTCACGCAGCCATTCCGCTCTGGTGCAGGCTCCGCCCTAGCACACACATTTTTCGAATTTGGAACCACTACTCATCCGGCACTTTACAGCCATGCCTAGTTTATGTTTAAGAATCTGCGACCCTGATAAAGGGCTAGCAGATGAACGCATGAGTGGTGGATAGATTCAAACCAGGGTTTTAGCTGGGAATTGTTTGGGATTGTTCTAGGAGTAACTGTCTACGTATTTGTCATTGTTTATTGTGTGTGTAGAATCTGGCAGGAAGCTAGGGGAAGGGGCCAGAAGTTCAGAGAGGCTTTGGCTTTAAAGTAACACACCAGGTACACCTGAAGTAAGGGGAGGAAGCCACTGTGGGAAAAGCAACACAAAGGTACACCTGGAAGGATAGGGTGGGGAAGCCTTTTGTGGAGTAAATAGACATCTAGGTTCCCCCTAGTAAACACAGATTCAGGAATAGACAATGGGTAACCAGAACAGCGTTCCCGAAGATTATGAGACAGTTAAACAACTGGTAGAAAAGAGAGGTGGCAAAGATGGGTTTAAGGAAGTTGACAAAGTGTTGGAAAAAGTAGGTATGAAGCATGGAAACCTCGATTTAGAGGTTTGGGAAAGGTTCAAGCACACCCACAGTGGGTGGATTAAGGATCATGTATGTGAAGATGTAGTTAACATCTGGATTAAGGTAGCAAGAGAGAAACCAAAGGTTGGAAGCCACAAGTTTACAGGGGAAAGTTGTGTTACAAACCCCCTGAAGAGGAAACTGAAAAGGTTCAATTTGGAGGTCCACCACCTTATAATCCTTCAAGGGCGCATGCCTCTCCCACGGCCCCTGAACAGGGACCGGAGGAATGGATATGCAGGAGGGAATCAGAATCTAGATTGGACTGAAACCTGCAGAGCGTGCGGTGCCCCTAGATACCGTACTGGATTATATCCAGTACTATTGAGAGCAGGGAGGATACCACAGGTCCTTCAGGGGGCCTGCCGCCGCCGATGAAGCTGGTGGTGGAGATGGCCAAGACGGTCAACAGGCAGCACTACCTCCTCAGGCTCCCCATTATTTTTAACAGCACCTTATACAGTATGTCCCATGGAGCCCGAAGGACCAACTGAGACTACTGTCAAGGATACCTGACCCACTGACGCGACCCATGCCCACATCCCGAATGTTACAGCAGATACAGGCAACTTACAGAGCAACATGGGCAGACTTAAATGACTTGGTAGCCCTGAAGTTAGGGGAGGCACAGTATAACCCTGTTAAGAATACCATAGAGGGCAACAGAGTGAAAAATTACCCAAATGTTGCCTGGAGGGATTGGGAGATGACAGAACAGTCAGAGGCAGAATACTGCAGGACTTTTGATAGATGAGCCAGGACAAAGGAGGATGAGAGTTCACGGAGCCTGAAGGACGTAGTGCAGGAGGCTAAAGAGGATGTAGTCTCCTTTGAGTCAAGACTACGAACTGTCCGGACTGACATGGGATGTGATGCCGCGGGACAAATGGGAGAAAAACTTCTCCCGTCTGCCTCATGGAAGGACTTAATTTAGGATTTGGGGTGTTAAAATGCCTTGTGAGCCAGACCCAAATCCTGGGATTGGACTGAGACAGACCATGGGGACCATACCAAGTAAGTCCAGGGAGCAAAAGAGGAAAACTGCCAGACAAATAGTGAGAGAGTAGAAAAGAGATGGTAGAGACATATGCAGCTGGACTGCAGACGATTACAGGATGTGATTCAAATAGAGAACTGAGTGTGTAAACTTGGAGGTAAGCATGTGAAGCATTGTGGAAACTTGCTCGGTGCAGCGCAGAGGAAGTATTATGTCTTGTCTGTCCTGTATCTGTGTGACCTGTTGCCCGGTGAATATGTCGCAGAACCCGTAGGAACTCTGTTTGCTGAGATAGAGTACATATGGAGACGGAAAGCTGAGTATGAAGAATGAGACAGAGGGGGGTTGCTTGCTTGCTTGCAGCTGCGGGGGAGTGACATTACGGCATTGGAATGTGCAAGAACACTGTCTGCAATATTAAGAGAAAATAACAAGGCAATGTATTTGAGGTACTTAGTGTGAGTGTATAGAGCTCCAGAAAATGTTATTTGTTAATAAGTTCAAAGACTTGTGTGTGTGTTAATGTGTGGGAAATATTTCTTTATGTCTGCGTGAGCCAGAAATCTGACCTTGTGTGTGTTGCTAACTAGTAAACGGACTAGTAGAGGAAGGTCACACAGCCATTCACACTCACGTTTTGTGCAGATCCGTCATGAACGGATCCGTTCAGATGATACAACCGTCTGCATCCGTTCAGAACGGATCTGTTTGTATTATCTTTAACATAGCCAAGACGGATCTGTCTTGAACACCACTGAAAGTCAATGGAGGACGGATCCATTTTCTATTGTGCCAGATTGTGTAAGTGAAAACGGATCCGTCCCCATTGACTTACATTGTGTGCCAGGACGAATCCGTTTGGCTCAGTTTCATCAGACAGCATTTTGGTGTCCGTCTCCAAAGCGGAATGGACCCTGAAAGGAGGCAAACTGATGCATTCTGAGCGGATCCTTTTCCATTTAGAATGCATTAGAATGCAAACTGATCCGTTTTGGACCGCTTGTGAGAGCCCTGAGGAAGATTTTATATACCAAGGATTCAAGCCAGCAATTTGGCATCCGGGCCTTGGGATCCAGCCAGCTAGAATAGCTGAGGGGATAGAGCAGCATTGTACTGCAAAGCATTAACTGTTTGCCCTTCAAGTATCTTGCAAGATTTATGCCTGCCATATTGTAAAGTGAACCTGCTGTGCGTTTGTGCTATAAAGGACTGCATCATTATCAACTGTAACTGTCTGTACAAAGTTGGACTGTTCTTCCAAAGTAAAGCAACGTTTGGTTTACCATCTGTGTACTCTATTAATCCTCCTGCAAATCGGTGTGCCACCATTACAAGCACTGGCGTCACGATCCTTAAAGGCAGTGGCGTAACTACAGGGGAAGCAGCTGCTTCGGGGCCCGGCGCCCCAGCAGCGTGTGTGACAGTTTATTTTCAAGTTAGTTAAATATCGTGTTCAGGGCCCCTTCACAGCAGCCGCTAGTGTGATCTAATTTCACTGTCTGCTAAAGTCTCCTGGTCTGGGATTCGAACCCACAACCTCCAATTTAGCAGTGTATCAGTGGCAAAGCATTTACCCTCACAGCCATAAAGGCTGCATTACAACTCATTGAAAAAATATGAGACTTCTACTGTTATAGCTGGCTAATTGTACATCTATACACATCACAGCTGCCCAAACACACCTAGCACTGCTATATCTCTATATGACAGCTGTCCCTGCACACTCAGCTCTGCTATATCTCTATATATGACAGCTGCCCCAGCAAACCCAGCTCTACTACATCTATACACATGACAGCTACCAAAACACAGCCAGCTCTGCTACATCTATACACATGACAGCTGCCCCAGCACACTCAGCTCTGCTATATATCTATCTACTGTATAGCAATACTTAGAGATATATAGATGTAGCAGAGCTGGGTGTGCTGGAGCAGCTGTCATATATAGAGATATAGCAGAGCTGAGTGTGCTGGGACAGCTGTCATATAGAGATATAGCAGTGCTGGGTGTGTTTGGGCAGCTGTCATATGCATAGATGTAGCAGAGCTGGGTTTGCTGGGGCAGCTATCATATATAGAGATATAGCAGTGCTGAGTGTGCTGGAACAGCTGTCATATAGAGATATATCTGAGATACTGCTATATCTGTATATGACAGCTGTCTCAGCACATTCAGCTCTGCTATATCTCTATATATGAGCAGCTGTCATGTGTATAGATGTACACTTAGCCAGCTATAACAGTAGAAGTCTCATATTTTTTCAGTCAGCAGCAAGGCAGCTGGTATGGTCTTGTGGTTAGCTGCTTTGCCTCTGAAGCAGAAGGTCGTGGGTTCGAATCCCGGCAGAATCTTTTCTGAAATACAAGCACTGACTCCATATATGGACATACAGGGCGGGACCTAATACAAGGCGGGACACAGGAAGAGGCTGCATCGCATCGCATCGCTGACATGGAGGTAAGTAGAAGTGTTTATTATAATTTTTTTAATACCCGACTGTTACTGCCATGGGGGAGCGGGAGGCACCTGATACTGGCAGTGGCACCTGATACTGGCACATGGGGGGAGGGGGGTTGGCACCTGATACTGGCACATAGGCGGGGGAGGGGTTGGCACCTGATACTGGCATAGGGGGGGAGGGAGAGTGGCACCTGATACTGGCATAGGGGGGGGGGAGGGAGAGTGGCACCTGATACTGGCATATGGGGGGGGTTGGCACCTGATACTGGCACATGGGGGGGGAGAGGCACCTGATACTGGCACATGGGGGGGAGAGGGGTTGGCACCTGATACTGGCATATGGGGTGGGTGGGGGGGAGGGAGAGAGGCACTTGATACTGGCACTTTTTTTGTGGGGGGGGGAGATGGCACTATGATACTGGGACATGGGGGGGGAGAGGCACCTGATACTGGCACCTGGAGGGGAGAGGGGGGGTTGGCACTTGATACTGGCACATGGGGGGGGAGAGGAACCTGATACTGGCACATGGGGAGGGGGAGGGAGAGAGGCACTTGATATTGGCACTTTTTTGTGGGGGGGGGAGATGGCACTATGATACTGGGACATGGGGGGGAGGAGAGAGGCACTTGATACTGGCATGTGGGGGGGGGGGTTGGCACTATGATACTGGCACATGGGGGGGGAGGCACTTAATACTGGCACTTTTTGGGGGGGGAGATGGCACTATGATAATGGGACATGGGGGGAAGAGAGAGGCACTTGATACTGGCACATGGGGGGGTTTGGCACTATGATACTGGCACATGGGGGGTGGGAAGGAGAGAGGCACTTGATACTGGCACATGGGGGGAGATGGCACTATGATACTGGGACATGTGGGGAGAGGCACTTGATACTGGCACATGATGGGGGGGCATCTATGGGGACACCTACTGGCACATTAGTGGGGGGCATTATGGGGGACACTAGCAGGAAGGGGGGAGAGGAGCACTATGGGGGAATTTACTGGGGGCACTATATAGGGGTATTTTATACTGGCACATTATGGGGGCACTATGGGGACATTAGCTCAAATGGGGGCATTACAAGGGGGTATTTTTGCACTGTCACATTATAAGGAGAATTATTACTACTGGGGGGCATTATGGTGGGCTTTATTACTCCCCCATGGTATGACCCCCTAGTAGCAGCACCGGCCTCTCCCTGCTCTGCTATCCCTCTGCCCTTTCTCCAAATCCTTATTATAAAATCTATCTCATTAGGATAAAACACAACTTCAGCTCCGCCGAGCCCCCGGCCAAAGTGTGGAAGTGGCGTCCGAGATCCCCAAGGGCCAAGTCAAGAAATTGTAATTGTTCATATGAAATATGTTTATGTTATACACATATAGCCTACACTGTGCCCCCCAATGTACAGTATACCTCTACACTGTGCCTCACAATATACAGTATACCTCTACACTGTGCCCCACAATATACAGTATACCTCTACACTGTGCCTCACAATATACAGTATACCTCTACACTGTGCCCCACAATATACAGTATACCTCTACACTGTGCCTCACAATATACAGTATAACACTACACTGTGCCACACAATATACAGTATAACGCTACACTGTGCCACACAATATACAGTATACCTCTACACTGTGCCACACAATATACAGTATACCTCTACACTGTGCCTCACAATATACAGTATACCTCTACACTGTGCCCCACAATATACAGTATACCTCTACACTGTGCCTCACAATATACAGTATATCTCTACACTGTGCCCCACAATATACAGTATACCTCTACACTGTGCCTCACAATATACAGTATACCTCTACACTGTGCCACACAATATACAGTATAACGCTACACTGTGCCACACAATATACAGTATACCTCTACACTGTGCCACACAATATACAGTATACCTCTACACTGTGCCTCACAATATACAGTATACCTCTACACTGTGCCCCACAATATACAGTATACCGCTACACTGTGCCAAACGAGTGGGGTTTACACAGGAGGAGGGAGATGCGAAGCGCGCTGGGGGGGGCCCTTACAAATATTTGCTGTGGGGCCCAGTCACTTCTAGTTACGCCCCTGCTTAAAGGGACTTTGCCTCAGGCACTCAAAATACCTGCAACATCCAGGGCACCTCATCCACCATCAGGCCTAGTCCCTATTTACAGAGTGTGCCCCAGAGGAACTTGTGTCTACCTCTCTTTCACTGCCGCATGCCTGCCCAGGGTTCTCCTCAGAAAAGTGAGTAACCCTCGATTGCCCATAACCGTGACCTCACTATCGCTATACCCTGCAGGTCTGGCGTGCTGCAGATTTATTTAACCAATCACTGGCAACAGGAGTCGTTCCAGAAGATTGGAAATTAGCAAATGTTGTGCCCATTCACAAGAAAGGTAGTAGGGAGGAATCAGGCAACTATAAGCCAGTAAGCCTGACATCAATAGTGGGGAAATTAATGGAAACCATACTTAAGGAGAGGATTGTGGAACATCTAAAATCCCATGGATTGAAAGATGAAAAACAGCATGGGTTTACTTCAAGGAGATCATGTCAAACTAATCTTATAGATTTTTTTGATTGGGTGACTAAAAAAATTGATGGCGGAGGTGCAGTAGACACCGCTTATCTAGACTTTAGTAAGGCTTTTGATACTGTCCCACATCAAAGGCTTATCAATAAAGTGCAGTCTTTGGGCTTGGACTCCCATATTGTTGAATGGATTAGGCAGTGGCTGAGGGACAGGCAACAGAGGGTTGTAGTCAATTGAGTATATTCAGACCAAGGTCTTGTTACCAGTGGGGTACCTCAGGGATCTGTTCTGGGACCCATATTGTTTAATATCTTTATCAGCGAAATTGCAGAAGGCCTCAATGGTAAGGTGTGTCTTTTTGCTGATGACACAAAGATTTGTAACAGGGTTGATGTTCCTGGAGGGATACACCAAATGGAAAAGGACTTAGGAAAACTAGAGGAATGGTCAAAAATCTGGCAACTAAAATTTTATGTTGATAAGTGCAAGATAATGCACCTGGGACGTAAAAACCCAAGAGCAGAATATAAAATCAGTGAGACAGTCCTAACCTCAGTATCTGAGGAAAGGGATTTAGGGATCATTATTTCAGAAGACTTAAAGGTAGGCAGACAATGTCATAGAGCAGCAGGAAATGCTAGCAGAATGCTTGGGTGTATAGCAAGAGGAATTACCAGTAGAAAGAGGGAGGTGCTCATGCCGCTCTACAGAGCACTAGTGAGACCTCATTTGGAGTATTGAGCTCAGTACTGGAGACCATATCTCCAGAAGGATATTGATACTTTGGAGAGAGTTCAGAGAAGAGCTACTAAACTGGTACATGGATTGCAGGATAAAACTTATCAGGAAAGATTAAAGGACCTTAACATGTATAGCTTGGAAGAAAGACGAGACAGAGGGGATATGATAGAAACTTTTAAATACATAAAGGGAATCAACAAGGTAAAAGAGGAGAGAATATTTAAAAGAAAAAAAAACTGCTACAAGAGGACATAGTTTTAAATTAGAGGGGCAAAGGTTTAAAAGTAATATCAGGAAGTATTACTTTACTGAGAGAGTAGTGGATACATGGAATAGCCTTCCTGCTGAAGTGGTAACTGCAAATACAGTGGAGGAGTTTAAGCATGCATGGGATAGGCATAAGGCCATCCTTCATATAAGATAGGGCCAGGGGCTATCCATAGTATTTAGTATATTGGGCAGACTAGATGGGCCAAATGGTTCTTATCTGCCGACACATTCTATGTTTCTATGTTTCTATGCAGATGTCAGTGTTTCATGGACGCGTGCTGTACGTGTTCTCCATGGACAGCACACGTCCCTATTCATTTTAATGTGTGTATTCACACATCAGTGTTTCAGTACGGTCCGTAGGTCCGTTTTTTTTACCACGGATAAATGCTCTATTTTGTCTGTGTTCACGGATCCATCACTCCCATTATAGTCTTTGGGTCCATGAAAATGATGGATGCCATCCGTGTTGCACCTGTGTTTCATGGATCATTAACAAGAGATTCTTTGAAAACTATTTTTCAGCTGTTGAGTGTTAGTGAAACACGGATGCAACACGGACAGCAAAAAACGGACCTAACACGGATCTGTCACGGGAGAAAACACAGATTGAACACGATCCGTGTTACCACAGATCCAAACTGACACGGACGTCTGCATGAGGCATTACTGATGGAATCATCACAAAAACACAGGGAGGCGTATGCTCTTTGCCAGGTCAAAAAGGAGTGAAAATACTTTATTCTGAATATATATAAAAAAATTAAATAAATGATGAACAGACATAGGGAAACTCACAGTGTCTCTGGTTACTGTGTATCTTAAGTCAGGATGTCAGCCCCCTAGAGTGAAGCAGTACCCCCTTCCCCCTCAGTCATGCCCAGGAGAGAGCAGTTGCCAGTGAAATTGATGCTTTTCTCCAGCCCTGGGTATTCCAAAGCATGATGAGGAATTTAACCTGTTCTGTTCAGGGTCACAGTACTGCTGTTCTTACTCAGAAGCATGGTGAATGTCAACGCCCAGTGACATACTTCTCAGCCAGATTAGATCCTGTTGTTCACAGTGCCCACTCCTGCATCAGGGCAGTCGCGTCAGTGCAGGCAATGATTGAAAAAGCCTCAGAAGTAGTGTTGGACTACCTGGTGATTGTGCAAACTCCCCGTGACATACAGAGCATTCTCACACAGGTGCAACCAAAACATATTTTTGTGGCCAGACAACTCAGACCCCAATGTTCCCTCCTCATGCCAGACAATATTTATTTCAAAAGATGTACTACTCTGAATCCTGCTACTTTGTTCACATAATCAGAAATAAAGGGAGGGTAGCACAGGTAGCCTTTAGAACAGGTAGCCTTTTGTCTGATTTAGCTAAAAAATTATCCTCATGATTGTATACAGTTGATGCAACAAGAAACTTCTGGATTTTCTCATGTGTATAAAAAAGCCTCTTGATAACCCTGATTTTGAGTATTTTGTAGATGGAAGCAGGTTTGTGGGAGAGGATGGCCAGTTCCACACTGGATATGCAGCATGAGGTAGCCATTGCTGAACCACACCCTCTGCACAAGTCTGCGCAGGAGGCAGAGTTGAAGGCACTCACTGAGGCGTGTAAAATGGCCGAAGGGAAGAAGGTGAACATCTACACGGATTCCAGGTATGCCTTTGGTATTGCACATAATTATGGACCAATTTGGTGGGACAGAGACTTTTTGACATCAGCAGGCCAGTCCATTTAAAATAAAGACTGTGCTTGAACTAATGAACTCTTTACTGTTGCTAGAAGTTGTTATTGTAAAGGTAAAGGTTTACACAAGGTGTACCACGGCAGCTCCAGCCACTGGAGTGCTGATGCCACCCCGATAAGAGCCTTAAAACCTGTGGATATATCCAAAGACACTCTGATCAAATTGTCTGAGCAAGCCCCACCTGAAGAAAAATAACTATGGACTAAACAAGGGTCTGAGCCAGATGACCAAGGACTATGGAGTAACAAGAATAAAATCTGTCTACCACACTCTTTGTACCCAGCTATGGCTAAGGAGGCCCATGGGCCTACACATCTGTCGAAAAGTGCCATGGTAAGTGTGGTAAATGCAGGGTGGATTGCTCCAGGGTTTTCTGCAGTACCCGCTCTATTTGTACAAGGATGTATGGTCTGTGCATTGAATAACCCCGACCAAGTGGTGAAGACTCCAAGCAAGCACACCCCCAGGCCACTTTACCCATTTCAGAGACTGCAGCTAGACTACATACATCTACCAAAGGTAGGAGTGTATGAGTTTGTTCTCGTGTGTGTTAATCTCTTTTCAGGTTGGCAGGAAGCCTTCCCAATAGCCAAAGCCAGTGCCAAGAACACTGCAAAGTAACTGGTCAGTGAACTGATATGCAGGTATGGTGTTCCTGAGGCTATTGAGTCAGACAGAGGTTCCCACTTTACAGGTGAAGTGATGAGAGAGGTTATGCAAGCATTAGGGGTGACCCAAGCCTTCCATACAGCTTACAATCCCCATTTGAGATCCTGTCTGGAAGTGCCCCTAGACTAGGGTTGTATTTTCCTCAACAACTGGAGTTACAGGTGATAGTATGGTCAGCTACATGAAGGCCCTTACTGAAAGACTAGATCACACTCATAAACAATTGTTTGCTTCCATTCCAGACCCTGATTCAGTAGAAGGCATACACAGTTTTTAGCCTGGAGATTGGGTGGTAAAAAAGAGGTATGTGATAAATACCTTTGAGCCCAGATTTTATGGTCCCTTCCAAGTCCTGTTGAAAACTGCAACCTCTGTAAAGGTGAAAGGAAAGCCGAACTGGTTTCACGCCTCACACTGTAAGAAAGTGCCTAACCCTGTGAATGAGGATTCTTGTACTGCTACTCCTGGCCCTGAGCATTCAAGCTCTACATGTAAACCTGAAAAGTGACTGGGACAATGCCCTTATTAGGTATTATCAGCTTATGCTGAAAAACATGAATGATGCGAACAATTATAAAAACTGTTGGATCTGTACTCACAGTCCTTATTTAGCAATCCCGGTACCGTGGTTAGAACTTCTTGACATAAATTGTAGAGACTTGTTATCTGTCCGAAGACCAGAAAATGAAAGTGTATTACTGCAGTTGATTATACTCTCCTCTATCATGTAACCTATAATTATACTCTTCCTGATGATCTTTATTTTGCTTGCTATAGCAGCATATAAGAGGATCCCACCTGGAGCCTCAGGAACCTGTACTCTTGTCCGGTTGACTCCAGCCACTTTTATGCTGTCACATGATAAGCTTAACATAAATGCTGTGCCTAAACATACATTATATAGAAGAGCTGCAGATAACAATCCCAGACCTAATGAAAAACCTCATGTAGTGTAGATGAGCATTTCAAACAAGATTTTTAGTGCTCTGTTTATTTAGCCAATATTAATACAGATTTTGTTAATTATTGCATTCATTTATATTGTAATTAAGTTCATATTGAAGTGTTTGAGCAGGGTGTGTAACAAGAACAGAAGTAGAAAAGACTATGAGACATGTTGAGATGATCCCTCATTCAGGCACAGATATGCAGAATCTGGGAAACCAGCAGCAAGGGGAATGTCCAGCTGAAGTATGTGTATCTATCACCTGCGATGAGTGATTATCTCAAAATGGGGAAATTGTGAGGGTTGAGACTCCATGTTGTGCCTTCAGATTCCATTTTGTGCTTACTACTTCATTTTATGTTATAAACTGTGAACTAGTGATGATCGAGCACCAAAGTATTCGGTTGTTCGGGTGTTTGGCCCGAACACATTGCTATATTCGTGTGCTCGGCCGAGCACTCGAGTATAATTAAAGTCAATGGGAGACAACCAGGCACCCTGGTCCATTGGAAAAGGTCAGAAAGTGACAGAAACACCACCGAAATGGATCGGGAACACCATGGGGACGATGTATGGATGCATCTTAGACTCCCAGGTCACTGCTGGGAACCATGTTGTCCGAGTTGTACGCTACTTTTACAGACTGGCAAAAAACATTATTTTCTGTATATTCAATTGTATATAAAGTGCAATGGCTGCAAAAAAAATTACAAGTAAGAGGCACTCCGAAACAGCCTGTATATCACATAAAGGAGGGCCTCATTCACATTGTAGTACAATTGTTCAGGTAGTGGGACTCCTACACTCATAAAGTCTATGCACTTAGTGAAAGGGCTGTAAAAAATTACAAGGAAACGGCACTCCAAAACACCCTTAGTTACACATAAAGGAGGGCATCATACACACCCTTGAAAAATCATGATCGATGGCCTGCTGGTAACCCTCAAAAACATTTGGAGCAAGGGCTTGCTGATCTGACCATCTAAAACCTTAGGGGCGAGAGCCTTCTGCCGCATTGGTGACTCTAGATAACCTCTGGGTGATTGCATGTCCCCGTGATGGCGACAATCCATTCGGATGTCTGCCCTATCAACTTTCAATGTTCTTTTCTGCGACTACCATGGTGATCACGGGTAACGGGGAATCAGGGTTCGATGCCGGAGAGGGAGCTTAAGAAAGGGATACCACATCCAAGGGAGGTCAATGGCTGAAATATGATTGGGTGGAGAGGTTGGGTCAAGTTATTAAAGCAGAAAAATCTAAGGAAAGCACTAGGCGCGAGACATTTATCCACTCCCGACTCGGGGAGGTAGTGACGATAAATAACAATACAGGACTCTTAAGATGCCCTGTTATTGGAATGAGTAATAAAAAATTACAGGGAATGTCATTGCGGTATTTTGGATGAGGAAACGTTATATAGGAGTGGCCCTACTGCGGCTTTGTTGACTCTAGATAACTTTTGCATGATCACACGTCCCCGTGACATCCACGATCCATTTGGATATGTTCCCTATCAACTTTCGATGTTCTTTTATGGGCCTAACATTGTGACCACCGGTAATGGGGAATCATTGTTCAATTTCGGAGAGGGAGCCTGATAAACGGCTACTACTTCAAAGCAAGGCAGCATGAGTTGCGGGCCTGCAGGTGAGCTGACCCTGTAGAAGATTTGAGTTGCGGGCCTGAAGGTGAGCTGACCCTGTAAAAGATTTTAGGTTCGGGCCTGCAAGTGAGCTGACCCTGTAAAACATTATATGCTAGTGCCTGCGGGTGAGCTGACCCTGTAAAACATTATATGTGAAGGCCTGCAGCTGAGCTGACCCTCTAAAAAGTTCTATGTGAGGGCCTGTATGTGAGCTGACCCTGTAAAAGATTTCAGTCGCAGGCCTGCATGTGAGGTGACCCAGTAAAAGATTTGAGTTATGGGCCTGCAGGTGAGCTGAGGTGGAACCGACACACCCAACTTGAATTTGATAGCTGCATTAATCTGCAGGTGACCGTGATACAGCTCCACAGATTGTTTCCATCTGCATCTTTCTAAGCAATCTGTGGCCTTAGTCTTTTATCCAGATTCAGGCATTGTGCCTCTATGTGGCTTCCTCATGCTGCCATCTCCACCCCATGTCACCTTGCCACTTATTTTTATCACCATGCTGCTGCTGATGCAGCTTCAAAGGGCTTAAAGTGATCACCAGGCCCACAATTTAACTATGGTTTTGTAATCGATAAACCCAACTTGCTTTTGTGGGTTGCATTAGTGGTGTAGCTAGAAATGACTGGGCCCCACAGCAAATTTTTGAATGGGGCTCCATCCCACAGTAATTTTTTAGCTACTCCTTCTTTCATGCTGCCCCCATCCCTGTGGCAAGCAAAGATCGCTTTCTCAGACCAGGGCCAACAGCTGCTCCATCCATTTTATACACTGTCTATACTGTCACTGTATATAATTTCATTGTGTAATACTGTTGAGGGAGCCCTGACCAAATCCTTTAGTCCTCCTCCTCCTGCATGGGCCCCTTATGGGTCACGGCCCCAAAACTGCAGCTTCCCCTGCTTCCCCTATAGCTACGGCCCTGGTCTGCATTAATCTGCAGGTGGCCGTGATACAGCTCCACAGATGGTTTCCATCTGCATCTTTCTAAACAATCTGTGGCCTCAGTCTTTTATCCAGACTCTGCCATTGTGCCACTATGTGGCCTCCTCATTCTGCCATCTCCACACCATGTCACCTTGCAACTCATTTTTATCACCATACTGCTGCTGATGCTGCTTAAAAGGGCTTAAAATGATCACCAGGCCCACAATCTAATTAAGGTTTTACGCACAAAACCAAAGTAAAAAAAATAGATTTTATAGGAAAAATTGATAAAAAAAACATTCTTTCCTGTATATTTACTTGTATATAAACTGCAAGTGCTGCCAAAAATTACAAGGAAGAGGCACTCCGATACAACCTGTATGTCACATAAAGGAGGGCCTCATTCACATTAAGTTGCGGGCATGCAGGTGAGCTGACCCTGTAAAAGATTTGAGTTGCGGGCCTGCTGGTGAGAGGACCCTCTAAAAAATTAGATGTGAGGGCCTGCTGGTGAGCGTACCCTCTAAAAAATTTGATGTGAGGGCCAGCTTGTGAGCAGACCCTCTAAAAAATTAGATGTAAGGCCTGCTGGTGAGTAGACCCGCTAAAAAATTAGATCTGAGGTCCTGCTGGTGAGCGGACCCTCTAAAAAACTATATTCGAAGGCCATATATGCGGGGGCATTATATGTGACGAATAAGCAATGCATGTTGATATGACGGAAGAGGAGGAGGAGGATGAGAAAAGGAAGATTCAACCATACACCCTTGTTTGTGGTGGAAGGGGTGCATGGGAATACAGTCTATTAACTACATTAAAAACAACACATGTAAAGAGCCTTTATGTTCATCAACATTCCTCTGGTGGAGTCGAGAAGTCATGGTCAATCCAGGCCTTGTACATTTTTATATGAGTCAACCTGTCAGCATTTTCAGTTGACAGGCGGACACGCTTATCTGTTGTAATGCCACCAGCATCACAAAATACGCGCTCAGACAAAACGCTGGCGGCAGGCCAGGCCAGCACCTCCGAAGTGTAGAAAGCCAGTTCGTGCCACATGTCCAGCTTGGATACCCAGTAGTTGTAAGGCACTGAGGGATCATTGAGGACGCTGACACGGTCTGCTATGTACTCCACCATCTTCCAAAATTTTTCTCTCCTTGTGGCAGTAGGCAGCACATCAGGGGGAGGGTACTGGCGGGGTGTCATGAAACTGTCCCAGGCTTTGGAGAGTGTTGCCCTGCCTCTGTTGGAACTGCTGTGTGTTCGCCTTGTCTCCCCTCCTTGGTTGGCCAAGGAAGTATTGACTCGGTCGCCAGCGTTGTCAGTTGGAAAATTTTGGAGCAATTTTCCAACAAGGATCTTCTGGTATTGCACCATTTTGCTCGTCCTCTCCACCAGAGGAATGAGAGATGAGAAGTTCTCTTTGTAGCGGGGGTCAAGAAGGGTGAACACCCAGTATTCAGTATCTAAAATGCATATAACGCGAGGGTCGTGGGAAAGGCAGCCTAACATGAAGTCAGCCATGTGTGCCAGAGTACCAACAGGCAAGACGTCCATTTCCTCATCCTCCTCCGCCTCTCCTGCCCATCCACTCTGAAAAGATGGAATTAAAGTTCCATGGGTAATACCCTATGTGGCAGAGGCCACTGTCGCCAGCTCCTCCTACGCCTCCTACTCCTTCTCCTCCTCTTCATGGTACAATACGCGCTAAGAAGACGAACTGAGGGTGGGCTGGCTATCACCCTGTGTAATGTCCTCCCCCATTTCCTCATCTGCCACATTCAGAGCGTCGTCCTTAATTGTGAGCAGCGATCATTTGAGTAGACACAGCAGTGGGATGGTTACACTGATAATAGCGTTATCGCTACAATCATCAGTGTGGATTCATCAACGTTTTTTAAAACCTCACAGAGGTCTGACATCAATGCCCACTCCCCACTTGTGAATAGTGGCCATTGAGTCGAAATGCGACGACCATGTTGCAGCTGGTATTCCACAACTGCCCTCTGCTTCTCACAAAGCCTGGCCAACATGTGGAACGTAAAGTTACAGCGCGTGGTCATGTCACACAACAGTCGGTGAGCTGGAAGCCGCAAGCGCTGCTGCAGTGTTGACAGACCGGCTGAAGCAGTGGACGACTTGAGGAAATGGGCACACACGCAGCGCGCCTTCACTAGTAGCTCTGGCAAATTGGGGTAGGTTTTTTATAAACCGCTGAACCACTAAGTTTAAGACGTGGGCTAGGCATGGGATGTGTGTCAGGTTGCCTAGCTCCAAAGCCGCCACCAAGTTACGGCCATCGTCATACACAACCATGTCTGGTTGTAGGTTGAGTGGCGAGAGACACAGCTCTGCCTGGTCCCTTATACCCTGCCACAGCTCTGTGGCGGTGTGCTGTTTGTCCCCTAAACAGATCAACTTCAGCAAGGCCTGTTGACACTTACCCACAGCAGTTCTACACTGCTTCCAGCTAGCGACTGGATTACACTGTTGACAGCAAAAGTGTGGACAGATTATGGGAGAAAAATTGTGTTCTGTATTTAAATTTTTTTCCCTATATCTAGGCCTGACAATCACACAAGGTATTGAAGCGCAGATCACACAATTCAAGGATTACACTGTTGACAGCAAAAATGTAGACAGGCTATGGGAGAATTTTTTTTTCCCTATATCTGGGCCTTACAAACACACAAGGTGTTGAAGCGCAGATCACACAATATACCATTCCATCCTAGATATACTAAGCTAAAACTAATTCCTTACCAACGCCTGCCACCTGCTGGTGAACATGGAAAATTACAAGGAAATTTACATTTAACATAGTTTTAAATGCACATTTTTGAGGGCATAATGTAAATTGCATCTGGTGACAATGTAAAGGCCGAGCATGCTTGCTCAACAATAGTTGTGTGCTAAGTCGAGTACATTTAAAACGAATGGTTCTAGACCAAGTGGTTATGTTCCAAGCAAGTCTAACACCGTTAAGGCTACTTTCACACTCGCGTTTGGTGCTGATCCGTCTTGGATCTGCACAGACGGATCCGCACCAATAATACAACCGCATGCATCCGTTCAGAACGGATCCGTTTGTATTATCTTTTACATTGCCAAAACGGATCAGTCTTGAACACCATTGAAAGTCAATGGGGGGGGCCGATTTTTTTTGCATTGACATACATTGTGTGTCAGGACAGATCCGTTTGCCTCCTCTGCAAGCAGCGTTTTGGTGTCCGCCTCCAGAGCGGAATGGAGGCGAAACGGAGGCAAACTGATGTATTCTGAACGGATCCTTATCCATTCAGAATGCATTAGGGCAAAACTGATCCGTTTTGGACCGCTTGTGAGAGTCCTGAACGGATCTGACAAGTGGAAACCAAAACGCCAGTGTGAAAGTAGCCTATGGGTAACCAGCTGCTATTGTGTACATCTGGAGTTGTAGGAGAAAATGTTCCTCCTCCTGAATTATTGGAGTGTTTTAAGTATGACTAATCCTCTAATGTCCTGAGGCCTAGTGCATCGGCTTAGGAAAAATATTTTGATACCTGTCTTATTTATCAAGATGACGAAGCGTAAAGCATAATTAGACCTTGTTGTCGGGAAGGGACTACAGGATAAAGCCACCCTTCTGTTTGTGGGCATTTTTTATTGCATAGTGGTGGGAATACAGCGTAAAGACACCCCCGCGCTTTATTTGGTATCGGTGGACAATACTCAAAGTATAGTTAGCAATGAGTGCTTAGTGCACAATGCTTGGTTTTCTGGTTATACCTGAGAGGGAAACTGTTAACGGACACCCTACTCACAAGGGAAGAGAGACTTTTTGGTAGCCGTCTTATGTTACAATCTTTGTATTGCAGCACTTTATTTACATTTCGGTAACCTGAGAGCATATACCTGTATACAGTACAGACCAAAAGTTTGGACACACCTTCTCATTCAAAGAGTTTTCCTTATTTTCATGACTATGAAAATTGTAGATTCACACTGAAGGCATCAAAACTATGAATTAACACATGTGGAATTATATACATAACAAAAAAGTGTGAAACAACTGAAAATATGTCATATTCTAGGTTCTTCAAAGTAGCCACCTTTTGCTTTGATTACTGCTTTGCACACTCTTGGCATTCTCTTGATGAGCTTCAAGAGGTAGTCACCTGAAATGGTCTTCCAACAGTCTTGAAGGAGTTCCCAGAGATGCTTAGCACTTGTTGGCCCTTTTGCCTTCACTCTGCGGTCCAGCTCACCCCAAACCATCTCGATTGGGTTCAGGTCCGGTGACTGTGGAGGCCAGGTCATCTGGTGCAGCACCCCATCACTCTCCTTCATGGTCAAATAGCCCTTACACAGGAGGTGTGTTTGGGGTCATTGTCCTGTTGAAAAATAAATGATGGTCCAACTAAACTCAAACCGGATGGAATAGCATGCCGCTGCTGGTTCAGTATGCCTTCAATTTTGAATAAATCCCCAACAGTGTCACCAGCAAAGCACCCCCACACCATCACACCTCCTCCTCCATGCTTCACGGTGGGAACCAGGCATGTAGAGTCCATCCGTTCACCTTTTCTGCATCGCACAAAGACATGGTGGTTGGAACCAAAGATCTCAAATTTGGACTCATCAGACCAAAGCACAGATTTCCACTGGTCTAATGTCCATTCTTTGTGTTCTTTAGCCCAAACAAGTCTCTTCTGCTTGTTGCCTGTCCTTAGCAGTGGTTTCCTAGCAGATATTCTACCATGAAGGCCTGATTCACACAGTCTCCTCTTAACAGTTGTTCTAGAGATGTGTCTGCTGCTAGAACTCTGTGTGGCATTGACCTGGTCTCTAATCTGAGCTGCTGTTAACCTGTGATTTCTGAGGCTGGTGACTCGAATGAACTTATCCTCCACAGCAGAGGCGACTCTTGGTCTTCCTTTCCTGGGGCGGTCCGCATGTGAGCAAGTTTCTTTGTAGCGCTTGATGGTTTTTGTGACTGGTTTTTGTGACTTTCCCAATTTTTCGGACTGACTGACCTTCATTTCTTAAAGTAACGATGGCCACTCGTTTTTCTTTACTTAGCTGCTTTTTTCTTGCCATAATACAAATTCTAACAGTCTATTCAGTAGGACTATCAGCTGTGTATCCACCTGACTTCTCTACAACGTAACTGATGGTCCCAACCCCATTAATAAGGCAAGAAATCCCACTTATTAAACCTCCATTTTTTTTCTGCCGAAATGGGAACCCCAAACTGAGCCATCCTCCCCAAGAAATTATTTACCAGGGATAAGCAACCGTTACCCGACCCGGGGAAAACAAAAAGAAAATCATAAGGGCTATTTCACACTTGCGTTGTCCGGATCCGTCGTGTACTCCATTTGCCAGAATTACACGCCGGATCCGGAAAAACGCAAGTGAACTGAAAGCATTTGAAGACGGATCCGTCTTCAAAATGCGTTCAGTGTTACTATGGCAGCCAGAACGCTATTAAAGTCCTGGTTGCCATAGTAGTAGTGGGGAGCGCGGGAGCAGTATACTTACTGTCCGTGCGGCTCCCGGGGTGCTCCAGAATGACGTCAGAGCGCCCTATGCGCATGGATGACGTGCCATGCGATCACGTCATCCATGCGCGTGGGGCGCCCTGACGTCACTCTGGAGCGCCCCGGGAGCCGCACGGACGGTAAGTATACTGCTTCCCCGCTCCCCACTACACTTTACCATGGCTGCCAGGACTTTAGCGTCCCGGCAGCCATGGTAACCATTCAGAAAAAGCTAAACGTCGGATCCGGCAATGCGCCGAAACGACGTTTAGCTTAAGGCCGGATCCGGATTAATGCCTTTCAATCGCCATTAATTCCAGATTCGGCCTTGCGGCAAGTGTTCAGGATTTTTGGCCGGAGCAAAAAGCGCAGCATGCTGCGGTATTTTCTCTGGTCAAAAAACATTCCAGTCCTGAACTGAAGACATCCTGATGCATCCTGAACAGATTTCTCTCCATTCAGAATGCATTAGGATAAAACTGATCAGGATTCTTCCGGCATAGAGCCCCGACGACGGAACTCTATGCCGGAAGAAAAGAACGCAAGTGTGAAAGAGCCCTAAATAATGTAAAACAGATGTAGAGCCTGTATCATAACGAACTACCCACTCTCAATATAATGACATGAAATGGAACAACCCATGGGAAGGCACGTGTCATAGTAAAACTGACCATCCACGCAGCAAACTAACAAATGCAAACAATCAGGATGAACAGGGAGGAGATGAAAAGCCGACTCTATGTTTGACTTCGCTAGTAGGGCCCCTCTACCCACCTCCCTGACCAACGCAACCGCCCAGTCAAATGAGACATACGACACCGAAGAATCCTCAGGACTGATGGCGTCGTTCACTGAGGAATCCTTCGGGTGGGAGAGATGATGTATCAACTTCCCTGCCTCTTTCTTGGGGACCACCCCCAGTGGGGAGACCCGTAGATTGGGATAAGGCAATTCATTAAACAGGCCCCTAATCTGACCCATTAATACCTCTTTATCCACCTTCTCCCTGAGAACCTCTGGAAAGTCGTGGGGAACGATTCAGGAAAAGGGATAAAAAATCCAAAAGAAAAAACAACCCTCAGCTGAGCGGCCGCCTGCCTATTGGGATATCTGTCTAACCAGGGGTCCATCTCTACCACGCTCACCGGGGGTTCTTATGTCCTTGCTGCTCACTCTGCTTGGAAAGCTTAACGGGGGCCGCCACAGGCTGAGCACTCATGCTTAAATTTGCACAAGCCCGCAAACCTACAGTTCCCCTAATTAAACAGCCAACACGACCCTGGACGACGGACGCCCACCGGTCCTGAGGTAGGAGATACCCCTGAACCAGCGGCCGCCCCTGAAAAGGGAGGCGGTCTTTGCCCCACTATTAGTCTCAACCAAACATCCGTGGCTTTGATCCCCCAACCCAACTAAGGTTGTAGCGCCAGGTGGCGCCGAAATTCCTCATCATACCGCCACCAGGCGGAGCCCCCATGGGATTAATAGGCACTGTAAATGACATCCTGGTAAATAAAAAGTTCAGAACAACGTTCAGGGTGACGCTGCCCCATAATGCAACCCAAAACCGCGAAGGCCTGCAACCAATTGTTCATGGTCTTCGCAACTTAGCATCTGCGCTCATAAGGTTTATCTGAAAAACTCCTCTCCTTTGTTAACCGTGTGCTGGTCAATTGATATGAGGGACCAGATATCGACATATTGGTTAGCACAAACTTTACCCCGGACGGCCTCGTCTAAGTGGGCTCCCAGGGGGCTAACCCCGCAAAAACAAGAATCTTTGTGCACCCTTGCCAATGCAGGCAATGGTTTAACAGGGGGAGGGAGGAGGGGCTGGTTTTGAGGAGGCTGGCTAACCCGATCTAAAAGCACCTTTAACAGCGCCGCCGTGTCTGAACCCCCACCGCCCGCTCCCTACGCACCCGTGAAACTGGTACTCACCAGACGTAGACGGGATTGGCGCAACTGAAGGACCCGGCGTAGGGACCTCGGGCTGGGGAGACGTCACTGGAACCAGGCTATGGGCCCTGGAAGATCGGCTAGGCATCCGCCTCTTACGTTTAGCATGCGACTCCCGACCAGACTCTCCTGATGCGGCAGAGGACCCATCCGAGGACGATGGAGACTGCCACCTGAAAGATCTGGAGCGTCTACTCCACCCTGAGTCACCAGACCGCTGACGGGACTGACACCTACGTGATCCACAGCGACTACGCTTCCGGCTCTCATGAGAGCAGGATGATGGGACAGAATATACTGTGAACCTGCGTGAAGCGGAGGGTGGGGCCTGGATGTGCTGGGCATGAGGCCCTGCAGTGTCTACCTGTGGCCCCTCTACAATATTATGTGCAGCCACATCACACTCTGCGGCAACAGGGGCCATTGCCTCCTCTATTGCCCTTGCTCATGAACTGCAGGGGGGCTAAGGGCTGGGTTAAAGGTGGGGTAGGTGGCAACCCTCGGGGGGTGACTTGCTGGCATGGGTCGAGTTTTTATATCTTTGCTAGAAAGACATCCCTTAGGGGGGCATCCATGTCTCTGTGCAGACCGAACGCTGGGGAGAGCTTACCACACAGTGCTTCTGCCAAAGAGGAAGAGGAGAGGCGGGACAGAGGTATGTATGTTCTGTACTACTGCCCGCCTCTTCCTCCACGGCCAGATCCCCTCATTAACCCCCCCCCCCCCCCCTGCCAAATGTACACTTCCCGGCGACACTAGGGGCCCATTACTCCCACCAAAACGGGATAGAGAACAAAGGGGGGGGGGCCCAGTCCCTGCCCACCCTCCCTAAATGGTCGGGTGCTCAACAAATGGACCAAGATGGCATAACATGTGCCGTGGAAAAAAATGAAGATAATCCTGTAGTTTACCAATAAATAGTAACCATGGGCTCATATATCAGTAATGTGTCAATATCAACCAGTGGGAGGGGTGCCTCTACATCATCAACCCCACTATAGACTATCTAGATAATATGCTGAAATATAAAGCACTACCACTGTCTCACTATTCAAGGACTATTACCCACCCAAGGACAGGAAGAGGAGCATGGATCCAAGGAAACAAGAGAACACTTCATAGCGGGTTTCGCTGTGATGAGCTGCGTCGGGTCAGTTTTAAGTTAATGACATCAATCAGGGATTTACCAACAGAAGCCATGACACTAATCTGAACAGAACCTCCCATGTAAAGCGTTGATTACAACATCAATATGCATGTCCACACTTCATAAATTAGTCGTAGTTACAGTTTTACTCAACTTATTTATACAGAGGGGCATAGAATATAAATCTAACTTTTTGTGTTCTGGTTACTACCTTAACCACTTCATTACCGAAATGTTTCCCCCCTTTCTTAGGCCCCGTTCACATTTCTGTTTTTCGCTAACGTGTGCTGTCCACATTTTCTGCGGACAGCACGCTACCCATTGATTTAAATGTGTCTGTTCACATTTCAGTATCTTTTTACTGACCCTGGGTCAGTAAAAAGAAATCACAGGGACATGCACTACTTTGATCCGTGATGCGGACCAAGCACGCCCATTGAATTCTATGGGTCTGTGAAAATCACTGACACAACACGGATGGCATCCGTGTTGTGTCCGTATTCCATCCGTTTTTCACTGAAGACTACTAGGTGATTCTTTGGAAATAAATTTTTAGCTGAGCAACTTTAGTGAATTACGGATGGTAAAAATGGACACAGACCAACCACGGATCCTTCATGGACATCTTCACAGATGAAACACGTACACTTTTTTTCACGGACATGACACGGAAATGTGAACAAGGCCTAACCAAGCTAACTTTTCAAATGCAAATAACTATTTAATTTCTGAGCCAACCTACACGTTATTTTTCACAGGACACATCAGACCTTTATTTTGTGGCATTGGATGACAGATATAATATTTAAAAAAATATTCAAGGAAAAACTGTGAAAATTATGATAAAATGTATATCTTAGCATTTTATTTTCAATAATATGGACTCTTTTTTTAAATGCCCAACAACAACAACCAATCTAACCCAAACAATACTAAACCTGCACTTAACAAAACCAAAATGGAGAATTCTGATTTACTTGAGCTATTTGGACACCACCACCACCAATCACAAATTGGACCATCGTTAGTACAATGAGTGGATGATTGAGTAGTAGTAGACGTGTATCCCGCTGTTGTGGCAGTTGGTATTTCAGGTATGATGAAGGATGCCTGCGCTATGTTGGATGTATCTGATGCCTGAGAGGCTTTATCTATTGCTATTATGGCAAAGTACAGGATTGTGCCATTCTCTATCACAATATTTTCTGGAATGAAGGTAAATGTTTCTGTGGTTCCGAATGGCTGAGGTGTCATGCTGGAAATATTCACTGGAGTAGAGGTGTTAAAGCTGTCCAGGAGAGCTCTGGGATCTTTACTCATTCTCAGGTCATATCTCGAGGCTGCAAACCAAATCAGAAAGCACATAATAAAAACCCTGTCCAGGTGAGGGTGTAAATGAAATATATTGAGCTATTGTAAGGCCCCTGTCACACGAGGGAGTTTTCTGCAAGGGTGCGATGCGTGAAGTGAACGCATAGCACCCGCACTGAATCTTGACCCATTCATTTCACATGAGCGTTTTTTTCCACGCATCAGTTCTTCTGAGCTTGTGTTCTATATTCTGCGTTTTTCACGCAGCCCTAGCCCCATAGAAATTAAAAACACAATTCATCCGGATGTATTCAGGGTGCAATGCGTTTTTCATTGATAGTTGATAGGAGATGTTGTTTGTTAACCTTCAGTTTTTCTTCACACACTTGAAAAGCACATCAAAGCTGATTGCACCAGCGTGGAAACACTGAAAACTAATGTAGACAAAACTGACTGAACTTGCTTGCAAAATGGCGCAAGTTTCCCTGAACGCACCCTGACACAATCTGTATCGTTCATGTGAAATGTCTGATCAGTACAGAGCAGTCCATACTCATCTGTAGGCATTACTGTTTCGGGGCCATTGTCCTTCATCAGTACAGAGCAAGCTCCTGGTTAGCTGTATGAGATACTTTAGATGCAGATGAGGGAGATGCTACTATTCTCACTAAGCAGTCAAAGAAATGTATGGAGACATTTTTCAGGTAATGGTCCATGGGGAAATGGTCCATGGGGAAAAAGTATGTGAATTAAATCATACCAGCCTGTGATGGTGGCTTTTTTCACCCAAAGACTACTAAAAATAGTAGTATGCCACATAAAAGATTGCACCAGGATGAGATCTATCGCAGGCCCTACTCAAAAGGAGAAGGGTGTCCACAAACCTTCCCGATCCCTCCGACCAAGAATGCCCTGCAAGCTATAGCGATCTATGGCCTCTCTTAGCAGGACCTGTTTTGCTTATGGTTTCCATCTGGGCTACAACCCCAATGTCCACCAGGACCCAAAGTCTATGTCTGTCTCTTGCCCCTCACCAGCATAAGGCAAGGTACTGGTTGGTTGGTTGGTTGGTTGGTTAGATAAGATGCCTGAGATCCATCTCAGGGCGGGTACTGTTCCTCATTGAAAAAATGCAGCTATACTGTATAAAAGATTTTAGAAAAAGTGATATGAATCTAGTTGTACAAAACACTGGTGTCTTCATAGGGTATAGTCACATGGTCAGGTTTTCTGATGCAGTTTTGGAAGCCAAAATGAGGAGTGGATCATAAAAGGTGATAAAGCATTAAAAACAAATATGACATCTCTTCTTTTTGAAATTCAGTCAAAAACTAAACTGCATCAGGAAACCTGACAGTGTGGTTGCACAACCCCCCACCCCCACAGCCCCCCCGCCCCCATAGCAACCCTTGATCTCACCATTTCCCTGGTCCATATCGTCTCCAGTAGCTGTCCAGGATATTATGACGGTATCATTATTTATGCTAGCTTCCAAGTCAGTTATCTTTGCAGGTTTAAAGACATCTTGGTTGGTATCTGCAGGGATGTCAGATACCACAAAAGAACCACCTGAAGATACCCTGCTAAAGTCTCCTACATTAACCTGAATAGTAATATTCTCCATTGGATTGGGAGGATTCATGATAATTGTATCTATAATTCAAAAAAAATTATATCACACAAAATAAGAAGTAAATACACAAACAGTGTAATCAGTATTATTTGCTATAGGATTCTTGGAGCCTATTGGTGGCAGGGCCACTTGTAAGTCTAGATATGTAGTTTTATCATTTATGTAGATGCTGCTAGTCATAGGTTTAATTTTGTTTTTCTACACAAATCTGGATCAGTTTCTAGAACCTATGCAAGACAGGCAAAGAAAGGTGCCCAATATAAACATTCATAAAGAAATTATTTGTGATTATTGCAAGAATTCCATCACTGCTCAACCCTACCCAGATAAGCGACATTAAAAAATCAACATATTAATGCATGTTACCAGCATATGTGACAATCTACACAAGCCTTCAAGTTTGGTGAACCTATGCTTTTTCATTAGAAATATGAATTGACCTCCATTCCTTCATATTGGATATTTCTATTCTCAGAACCTCTCCCTGTAGGAGTAGAATGACACCTGATAATAGACTATAATTCATTCTGCCATGAATTGAGCATATCATTTATTATTAACAATGCCTGCACTCACCGTTCTCTACATAACCAGGAACATATAGTGCGCGATTTAAACGGAGAGTCGAGAGACTGCTGTCTTTCCCGGCTACACGCACACTTAAGCTGTATCTTCCATTTTCAGTGTAATCAGTGAAAAACCTTGAGTAGACGCCATCATTTTTATCAACATCAGCGCCTAATAGTAAAAGATATTAACACTTAAAAGACTGGAAATTTTAGCAGGTCAGCTTAACAATAAACATAAACAATAGTATGATAGTATGACTATTAGTATCAAATAAATGGTATAGAGACACATCTGTGAATGTCTTTCAGTGGCCAAGCAAGAGCCTTGACTTGACCCTAATCGAACATCTCTGGAGAGACCTGAAAATGTCTGTCCACCGATTGTGCAGAGCTTGAGAGGATCTGCAGAGAAGAATGGCAGAAAATCCCTAAATCGGGTGTTCAAACCTTGTGGCAACATACCCATGAAGACGGGAATCTGTAATCACTGCTAAAGGTGTGTCAAGAAAGTAAAGGGTCTGAATCCTTAGGTCAGTGCAAGATATTAGTTTTTACCTTTCTAAAATTAGAAAATATGTCATTATGCAGTATTTGAGTGCAGAATGGTAGGGAA